>NC_090651.1:345046501-345346501 GCF_040937935.1 Hyperolius riggenbachi | reverse complement strand
AACGCTGTCCATCTAATCTGACTGAGCTGGAGCTGTTTTGCAAAGAAGAATGGGCAAGGATTTCAGTCTCTAGATGTGCAAAGCTGGTGGAGACATACCCTAAAAAACTGGCAGCTGTGATTGTAGCGAAAGGTGGTTCTACAAAGTATTGACTCAGGGGGGCCGAATAATTACGCACACCCCACTTTGCAGTTATTGATTTGTAAATAAATGTTTGGAATCATGTATGATTTTTGTTCCACTTCTCACGTGTACACTACTTTGTGTTGGTCTTTCACGTGGAATTCCAATAAAATTGATGCATGTTTGTGGCAGTAATGTGACAAAATGTGGAAAACTTCAAGGGGGCCGAATACTTTTGCAACTCACTGTAAATGCAATATGTAGTACTGGCCCAGGGATGCAGCTCATTCTGGGATAGGCCATGTTAGATAGGGCAGTGGAAGATGTCAATACAGACTCCTCCTTAGTAGGGGCGGGGTTATGTTAAACTGCAAATGCCCATTAGTGGCAGAAAAAACATCACTGTGTCTGTGAAGGGCAGAGCACTAGTTGTACAGGTGTGGACCACGCTACTAGCTGAAGTGGAGGGGTGAAATAATAACCCCCACTGTAAGAAGCCTTGCCCCTTGCCAGAGCTAAGCTCCACCCCTCACTCAAATGAAGCACCTCTCCCCCATCAATAACCAGTGACCTTTTTTTTTTTTTTACTCCAACCCCCAAAATCCAATAATGCTTTCTCTACTTCACCCCCCAGCAGCCAGTGTCCTTTAGTCCACCCCCTCCAGTAGAAACCATAGGAGGACCATAGGTTATAGGAGGATCCAAGAAGTCTCTGGACTATCCAGAGGCTTTCCACTATAGAGGCTTCTTCCAGCTCCCTGCAGTCTATCAGGTCTGTTGGGATCCTCCTCCTGATCTCCAGTGTGCTGTTATACCCTCCATATGAAGATCCACTAGTCACAGGATCTGCAGGCCTTCTCGATCATGGTCCTGTGGTCGGGGACGTTCTGTACATGGACAGAACGCTCCCAGCCATGGGAATGTGATCCAGGAGATATGCTGCCAGAGCCATGCATGCCCAGTCTGCAATCTGTCAGAGATGGACATTGTAGAGGACTGGGAGGACCTGAAACTCTGTGGGGTACTGAAAGGCCCCGGGTAACTAAAGTCCACTTTTTCCACCATCTCAGGTTTCCTTCAAAGGATCTGTTGCTGTGTTCTTGCCAGAGAGACCTCAGGACACCCTCTGACATACCTCCCAACATTGGTAGTTAAAGTGTACCTGAGATGGGGCAGGAGCAAAAATTATACATACCTGGAGCTTTCTCCAGCCCCGTCAAGGCTGATTGCTCCCTCGCCATCCTCCCGTGACGTCTCGTTAGTCCTCCAGTGGACGCCAGTCAGTGCAGGCGCAGTCTGGCCTCCCATGCCCCCCCCCCTTCCCGTCGCACCCATGTGGCCAGTGCAGTATGCCCCAGAACAGAGGACTTAACAGGGTTTATTTTATAAAAACATTTTGAAAGTAAGAATATACTCTTTTAAAGGACACCCTAGGCAAAAATTAACTAATGAAATAAACTATTATATCTATCTTCCTTCTCCTAAAAATGACTTTTTAAGATATTTATTGTATGTTTAAATCTACTTTTTAAGTTTTAACTGTTTTATTGTTTTTGCTCAATGACACATTCTTTGAAGTATGCCAGAGCTCAAATCTATGAACTACGGATCCTTTTTATCTCTTTCCTGCTCTCAGAAGCCATTTTCCGCTAGGAAAGTGTTTTATAGTTGAAATGTCTTATCAGTGACGGTCACACTGTAGTCACTTCCTGTCTGAGTCAGGACTGAGTCAGCCACTTACATACCTGATGTTTAACTCTTTCAGGCAGAGAAAGAAAAAAAGGAACACAGCATATTTGTGTGCATACACATGTCTCTCTCATCATGTCACATGTCACCTCGGGTATCCTTTAAAGAATGAGAGTGAAGTTTAGAGTCAATTTAAAACAGTTTTCAGGAGAAAAATACATATATTTACACTGATCTGTACATCAGCCACGAAAGAGGGACAAATGAGGAAGAAAGAGGAACAAGGGGATTTGGTTCCCAAAGAGGGACTGTCCCTCCAAAAAAGGGACAGTTTGGAGCTATGCTCGGAGGTCTCGAGGAGTCCAATCCTTAACGTGTTGAAGGTTTTTTGACAGCACAATAGAGAATGTTAGGCAGGTGGTTATCCTGTTTTAGCTGATAAGCGCATGTTCTAGGTCAGGACTCTCCAGTGGGGTAACACTGGCCCTGTTTGGGGACTCTTCTGTTGCCACTCACACCTCACCTGTAATGTGTAGCAGAAATATCATTCCTCAAGCTCTGGCTTCATCTTCTGGCTTCTCCGTATCACAGCTGCATGAGGTCTCCAGTGAGAGAGGCTGGGAGAAATCACATTGTTCAGCCTGAGGTCTGGAGAGCGGAGCAAACACAGCAAGCTGTATCTCAGCAACTGTGGGCTGCAGCACAATGCAGCAGGATTCAGAGCTGCAGGCTGGCGTATGAAGACAGCAATGTGTAGACCATGCGTCCATAACACTGTCATTAAGCTTGTTTCATCTCACGACGTCAGCAGTTTTGTGACGATCGATAAAATTTGACTCCATAAACGACTGCTGGAGATACCAGTACGTGTCATACAGGGTCTTGTGACCACCAGCGACATCACTTCCTGCAGAGCAGGAACTGCATGCTATTTCATCAGAGTATGCAGGAGACATGACGCCATACTCAGTACCGTATTTGTGAATAGCGAGTGATTTCCACTCCACATTGTGTGTTGCTCCCCTTCCAGTTGCAGCAGTGCTCTCCATTCCATATGCAGCCCCCTCTTCCATGTGCACCATCCAGGTCCAGTTGGTAGGGCTGGTGGGTATGCTGAAATGTTGGAACACCGGGCTGAAGTAGAGGCCGCAAAGGCGCCAGCATGTGGACGCAGCACCGTGACTGTGCATTCCTCCCCCCCCCCCGCCCTCCGGTCTGAGCAGGCCAAGCAACACTGATGCTACAGCCACGCCTGTCTTCTCTCTGATGTCAGCTTAGCTTGTGGGCGGGCACACAGTCACTTGTGAGCGAAGCTCTCTCTCCGGTCAGGACACACGTCTGCAAACTGTCAGGGAATGCATAACCCGGCTTCCCGAATCTGCTAGAGGAGGAAGGTTGCTACTACTCTCTTTTCCCCATGCCTCTACCCTCCTTCCCATGGGAGGGTGCACTTTGGAATATCTGCAAAGTCCAGTAAAAGCAATGCAGAGATTCCTAGTGGGTTTCGGGCCTTACAGTCAGCCCCAAGCCTTCATCCTTAGCCAGTAGCGTAGCTAAGGAGCTGTGGGCCCTGATGCAAGTTTTACATGATTGGGCACCCCCCTCCCTAAGCACTCTGTATATAACAATTGATATGGCGCACCAAAACCTGCCAAGGGCAACTACAGTGTCAGAGGTGCAAGAAGGGAATGGGGAGCACTTTGTTAATGATTACTGCTATTCAAAGTATCTATAGAAGTGATTATTATTTATGAGCACAGAACCAATAGAGAGCTAATACTGAAGTTGAGGGAGTGCCAGGCCCAAAATCCCTGATGGGGTCGCTACCTCAGCATCCCCTATTGCTATGCACCTGTCTTTAGCTCCCGTTCATGACCTGGCAGCGTTCACTCTGCTCCCACTTATGCTAAACTCACCCCTCCCTCCCCCCCCCCAGCGCATGAAAACCTCCCCCACCCAAGATACTAGTGACCGATACCCCACACAATCTTATACATATACAATACAATAACAATCCTCATAATACCATGACATTCAAAACTGAAACATTAACCCTCTGGGCGATACAATTATATCGCCCAGGAGGTGGCGCAGCACTATTTTTTTGAATTTTTTTATTTTTTAAATCATGTAGCGAGCCCAGGGCTCGCTACATGATAGCCGCAGCGGCATCCCCCCACCCACTCCGATCGCCTTCGGCGATCAGAGTAAGCAGGAAATCCCATTCAGAACGGGATTTCCTGCTGGGCTTCCCCGGTCGCCATGGCGACGGGGCGGGATGACGTCATGGACGTCGTGACGTCAGAGGGAGTTCCGATCCACCCCTCAGCACTGCCTGGCACTGATTGGCCAGGCTGCGCAAGGGGTCGGGGAGGGGCTGCGCGGCACGGCGGGTAGCGGCGGATCGGCGGCGATCGGAAGTTACACACAGTTAGCAAAGTGCTAGCTGCGTGTAACAAAAAAAAATTATGCAAATCGGCCCACCAGGGTCTGAGAACTCCTCCTGCGCGACATACCCCGAGCTCAGCTCGGGATTATCGCTCAGGAGGTTAATATGAACATTACATTACAATATGAACAAGGTAAGTATACATTCATATATGCATAACTAAAAACAATATTTAAACAAATAATACATACATGAGTATATCGACAACAATGAACTTCAGATCTTCATCCCTTTGCTAGGAAACCATAAAAGAGGAGGGGCAACCACCGCGCATGAAACCAAAACTCCTAGCCGCAGCCTGAGGCTCAGGAGTCCCTTGGGCTTGCATGCCATTACATTGTCCAACTCTTGCCGACACACTCTCGACACTGATGGCTTCCCCACGAAAGCCACCCCAACAAACCATGTTTTGCCCCTCCCACCTGCCAAGTCCACCACCTCTAGCAAAGGGACCACCGCCAATATGAGTCACCACAAATTAATCTTATAACGAACGCTTGTACCCACCAAGCCCACCAAAAACGCCCTGGCTTGCGACAACTTACTATCAGCTACTTAAACCCAATCTTCCCCCCAACTAGACTCCTAACTAGGGTAGGTGGGTGGGACGTTTGCTCTCGCTGCCTCTCCTAAGGTGACTGACGTCACCTCCTGCTCGCCTGTCTATCTCCTCCCCCCGCTATTAGTTTTTCCAATCCCCTTAGCCTACAGTGTTCCCCTACCTAAATTCTCCCCCCCCCCTGGCAACTATCCCCGGCAAACTAGTTCCCGCAGGAACTAGCACAGGTCATGCAGCGCTGTGTCTATGACACAGCGCTCTTCTCGTTAGCTCTGAGGTAGGCCCAGTGGTACCTGCAGGCCAGACTGCTCACTTATATATACAGCAGGCTTGCTGTTTTCCCGTTGCTCTCGACACTGTTATTAAATTAAGGCCCTTTCTAGAATGCCTGCTTTGCAATGGCCCCTCTGCACAGATTGTCTGGGAAAATATCAGATACTGTGTTTGTTCTGCAAAGTCGTTAGCTAAACTCCAAATGTCAAGCTGATTTGGATCTTATTATCGCTTATTTATAAAGTGTCGAGATAAAAACTCAGTCAGGAAGGTATTAGCCCGCCGCTGACCTGTAACATTTACATATCTTTCGTTGATATTGATCCCCAGAAAATTACGTTTTTTTGAAGTTGACCTCTGGAACGGCCTAACCAGCTGGCAGGAAGTAAATGTCGGCTTAGTCCTGTCCTTTCTTCTGACTGACTTTACACAGCAGCGAGGGTTGTCGTGCACATCTAGAGATTCAGGAACAAGATGGCTGAGGCAGCCATTTTGTGATGGTCCAGTTTAATGGAGAATGCTTTTCTAGGTTGTGTGATGTGGGGAATAATGTAGCTTAGTACTCTGTAGTCGCAAATAGGCACCCAGTATAACAAGTTAGAACTCTTTACTGAACAAAAACATGCAGAGATAAATCGTACACCATTACCAGGAAATGCAGTTTATTTAGAACAGAGAGAATACAGAGTGAATACAGGAAATGACAATCCCATAAAGATTGCCATAATGTTTTACACACAGTGACATCTTGTGGTTGCAGATTAAGGTAACTATGTTCCAAATACACAAACAAAGAAAAAGAGAAACCTATCTGGGCCAATAATTGGCAAAAAATTAACCAACATACAAAGAATCTCTGGTGAAAAAAGTCACTCTTTATTATAGCAAGCAAAATTTAAAAACAATTAAAACATTCCGGTCTCTCGGGTTATGCCAAATATAAGCATTAGCTCCCACTTGTTGTATAATATTAAATATCACCAACAATAATTCATATCTAATCACTGGTCTAACCAGATACCGCTATAAATCAAAGCGTATAGTATAAAGTGTTCCGTGACACAATTGTTAATCGAATAAAAACTTTCCAATGGAAATCTCTCAAAATAAATACATAGAAATTGTGTGCATGCCAACGTCCCCACTCAAAGAACGCGGGCGTGTGCATACACACATCCAGCAGTGCAAAAAAAAAAGTGTCCACTATTACAATAAAGGTGGCCACTAACGGTCCAATCTCTAGCGAAAAATCGTTTGAGCGATCAGAAATTCTGATCAGAAGTAAAATATTGTAATACATCGTTCACCACACCATCAACAAACCAATCTTTGCTTCCTATCTATCACAACCAACAGGAAAATCCAAATTTTGGTTCGACGAAAATTCATTCGGACGACATTTTTTTTGACTCGTTCATAATCGATGGTGTCCACCTATTGAGATTATTTACAACCAATCCGATCAGAATTTCTAATCGCTCAAACGATTTTTTGCTAAAATTTGGACCATTAGTGGCCAGCTTAAGCAGCTCAAACACAGATGCCCTTAAAGAGGAACTCCAGTGAACATTTTATGGTTGGCAGGTGTAGCTGCTGCATGGTTTTGGGCAGTTGGAAACAGCTGTAAACAGCTATTTCTCACAAAGGTTCGAACTTTTCTTCTGGGAGGGGTTACTTGTGGGAGGGGTTTCACCACAATATCAGCCATACAGCGCCCCCTGATGGTCTGTTTGTGAAAAGGAATACATTTCTCATGTAAAAGGGGGTATCAGCTACTGATTGGGATAAAGTTCAATTTTTGATCGGAGTTTCTCTTTAAATCTGTGTATAGAAATAAAGTGCAAATCTATGTGCGTGTCAGCACATGTACTGGCCTCCGCTGCAGGCAGAAAACACGCACATGCGCTGAAGCAACTAACTATCTAACCCTCCATAACAGTCAGCCGTGCATAGAAACAAATTTTATATACCTACAAGTGTATAGGCATCAATACATCCATGTCAAAGTGAGACTAGTGCACAGGTTGAAGTGAACCTGTGTGCCCGGGAAGTGGCACCTGCTTACCAGATGGTGTGTCAGCGGGAGCCCCGGGAGTTCGCCTTGCGCGTTCGCAGCTTGCGGCTGCTTCTAAAGTAACTATGTTGTGAATCAGGGAAGAGGGAACAATTACCGTATTCTCCTAATGCAAATCACAGACCCAGGAAGTGGAAGCAGTGCTGGCAACTGAAAACTACTAGCCAGCAGCTGTGTCAATTCCGGTAATTGGCTGCTAGATAACGGATTAGGATCTAGTGGTTTTTATTCGACAGCAGTATACATTATGGTGTTATCATATCTGCTTTTGTATGATTATGTAAATATAACCCCCTGATGAAGAGGCCTGACTTTGCTTTCACCTCCTCTTATGTAGCAGGCACCACACACAAAGATGAACAGACACTGTGTCTGGGGGAGGGAATTGTACCACCACGTAACAGAAGCCTGTGGCAGGGGGGGGGTGGGGGGGGGGATCATACTGTCTGCTACACACTCCTTTATCCTCTACACATTCTGGCTTAAAGTGTACCTGTATGGAAAAAAGTGCCCCACTTAGATACTTACCATCAGTATAGGGAAACTTCTGGATAAGCCGGAGGCTTCCCCTGTTCCCCTATCCTCCCCCAAACTTCCAGAGGGTCCCAGCCCTGGATCGGTGGCCTTGAGGAGTACGTGGGACGCCTTTGGAGGATTCAGAGGCTGCCCTCTGCTGGTGATGGTCATGTCTAGGATAAGCCAGGATAAGTCATGGAGAAGCATGTGATCTGTTTGGTCAATTGATAGAGATGTAAGTCTCTGATTTGCTAGTCGTGATCATGTGCTAAAGCAAGATATGATTACAGCAAATCAGAGCTTTGCAAATCTATCAGCTGATCAAACAAATCGCATGCTTCTCTATGACTACTAGACATAACCATACCCTATTTTGTGGTAAGTATGTGACTTAGGGCTGCTACACACCAAGAGCGGTTCTGAGCGTTTTTGAAAACCCTTGCGGTTTGAAAACCGCTTGGCTAATGTATTTTAATGGGTTGGAGCACATCAGAGCGATTCGTTTTTTTCCCCAAACACAAACGCGGGTTCTGCAGCATTTTTGCTGATTTCTGAGGCTATTGTGCCTTAATGTTAAGTATAGGAAAATCGCTCTGAAAAGCGCTAGATCAGAGCAGTTTTCTAAGCGTTTTTGGTACAGTAGCTGTCCAGTTACAGCTCTACTGTAACAAAATATAAATAACGCTACACAAAATCGCTCCTAAAAAATGCTAGGCATGTTTACAAAACTGCCTTGCACATGCCTAGAATCACTCTGAAAACCGCTTCAAAAACCGCTAAGCGTTTGAGATTCCTCTAGCAGTTTTTGGTATGCACTGGCCCTTACTCTCATTTGAAAAAGTATTGTTTTTTTGCACACTCATTTGAGCACTTTCGACCAAGTTTTTCCAGCATTTCCGATTGATGCATTAGAATGTTTTGTGCCTGAAATCGATCATATCATCAATTGGGCTGACATATTGCAGCGTGGATTTGCATCCAAAACAATACAATAATTGAATTGGATAGTTGATCGGCCTGAAACATGGCTAGATCTATGGCCACCATTACTACAAAAATAGTCTGTTATTTACGGACTATGTCCCCATTTGAGAGATTTAAGTGGACCTGAACTCTTGCACAGGGCAGAAGGAAAACAGAGAGAAATGCACCCTTTATGTATTTAGAGAGTTTAGCCTGACTTATTCCCCCTCATCTGTGACTAATCATAAGTGTAATTCTTGGCTGTGTCAGCCGGCTGCCTCGACAGAGCTGCTAATTTGTGAACACGGGATGTTAACCTTTTTTCTGCTTCCATGAAAGCAGGAAGTAGACACACTGCAGATTTATTGCAGGATTTGTATCAGCTGTCACAATGAAATGTTTTTCTTTAAAGGGAAGCAGAGACGAAGCACCCTCATGTATTTTACCATATATATCAGTGGGGACATTAGAGAAAACCCCTACCCTGCTCTCTGTTTCATTCTGCACTGCACAGCTTATTTCTTATCAGCCTTGATAAAATCCCCGACTGAGCATTCAGTCTGGCTTTGCTCAGGAATATTTATAGCTCTGTCGGTGTTCTCTCATGTCTTTTCAAGTCCAAGCCGGCCCCCTGCTCACTCTGCTCAGGAATTATTATAGCTGAGTGATTATAGCAAAGCCAGACTGAATGCTCAGTCGGGGATTTTATCAGGGCTGATTAAAAGCAAGCTGTGCAGTGCAGAATGACACAGAAAGCAAGTTAGGTGTTTTCTCTAATGTTCCCACTGACCTATATGGTAAAATACATGAGGGTGCTTCGTCTCTGGTTCACTTTAAAGGTTATCGTGCTGTTGTGTATCTTTTAGTTCAGAGAGGAAGTTCCAAATTCATGTCCGCTTTAAATCTCTTGTTTATTTTTGCTCCTGTAAATACGACAGGAAGTCAGGTTTTTATTTCTGTCTGAGTTGTATTTAGAGAGATTCAGCCCTTCCCTTCTTTATCTGAAGCCAAACAAAAGAGAAAAGTGTTGGCTTGCGCTCAGCCATAAACCTCCATACCGCGGGTTTTGTTGTTCGCTATCTTGTAGTTCTCAGCTTTCTATCTGGGCAAGCGGCCAGTGAACTGTGTGAAGAATGTTACAAGCCAGAATATGTTCCCATTTTTTTGCAACAGGCTCTGCAGACACCGTAACATACGCGACAAAGCCTAGCGCTCAGATCTGACTGCCACCTCTTTATTCCTTAAAGCACAATTTGTAGATCAAGAAAGTGTAATTCAATCCCATCACTATCTATCAATAATCCTATAAATAAAGTTGCATTCAAATCTCTGCCTGTTCCTTTGTGCTGGGCATGTCATCTAGTCACGTGTACACATGGAGCACATTATTACAGCCAGTGGAAGTTCCTGCAGGATTATGTACATTTGTATGCAAATATATGCAGTTTGAAAATGGACCAATTAACTTGGTGGGGCAGGGACTTGATTGATTCATTTTCAAGCTGCATTTATTTGCATACAAATGTACATAAAATACAAAAATTCACATGCATTTACTGCATGAACTCAGAAATGTTTGCATCTTATTGATCATTCCTAGTGGGAGTATGTCTTGATAAAAAGGCAAACACTTGCAGTACTCCAGCCCTTAAAGGACCTCTATTGTGAAAAACAGCAACATTTAAAATACATATGTGCACACACAGTACATTTAACCCAGAGGAAAATGCTGTAAATTTGTTTCTTTTTCCTATGATGCTGTTGCTTATCGTAGGCAGTAAAAATCTGACAGGTTTTGGACTAGTTCATGCCTTCATGGGGGGGGGGGGGGGGGTAGAATCAGCCCGGGGGTATTTTTCACCTTATGCATCAGAGCAATTTTCACCTCCCATTAATTCGCCAATAACTTTATCACTAATTATCACAAAGTATTTTGTTCTATATCTTGTTTTTTCTGCCACCAATTAGGCTTTCTTTGGGTGGTACATTTTGCTAAGAATTATTTTTTTTCTAAATTAATTTTAACATGAATGTTAAGAAAAAAATGGAAAAGAAAATCATTATTTCTTAGTTTTCGTGTCCATTATAGTTTTAAAATAATACATGCTACCATAATTAAAACCTATGTATTTTATTTGCCCATCTGTCCCGGTTATTACACCATTTAAATTATGTGCCTATCACAATGTAAGGCGCCAATATTTTATTTGGAAATAAAGGGGCATTTTTTCAGTTTTTCATCCATCACTATTTACAAGCTTAAAAATGCTCATAATATACCTTCTTCACTTGCATATGAAAAAAAGTTCAGATCCTTAGGTAACTGTTTACGTTTTGTTTTTTTAATTGTATTTTTTTTTTCATTAACAATTTTATTTGGGTAATTTTTGGTGTGGGAGGTAAACCGTTAATTTTAAATGTAATAATGTGTGTTTATTTTATAAAAAAATGTATGTAAATGTAGTTTTACTATTTGGCCACAAGATGGCCACAGTGAATTTTTTTTTTTTAGTCCTAGAAGCGAGCCAGGAAGTATAAGGAGGACGGGAAACTTTTTTTTTTTCCTTAGAAAGGCTGCGGCTTCTGAAAAAGAAGCTGTCTGTCTTTCTACCGGGGATTTAGATCAATGATCTCCGGACTAAAGGGGGTGGCATGGGAGCGCACGGTTGCACGTGCAATTGTGCACTGGAGCGTGCAGCAGCACAGCAGCAGCCGCCTAGACGTGACAATCACGTCCAGGTGGCATAAATGGTAACGAGGAACATCAGGGAAAATGGGGAAAAAAATAAATAAATACATTGAGAAGTTAAAAAAATAGAAGAGAGATCAAGAAATTATTAATATTCGCCATGTAATGTGTTCATGTTGTTTGATCCACAATCAGCCTGCAGACATGAAAAAAAAATCAGCACCAGCTGCCATTATTTGTAACCACACCCCTTAACAATGCGATAGGCTAAACGTTTTTTTTTTATAGCTATACATATGCACCCCCCCCCCACATCCCCCCCCCCCCCCCCCGATGATGTATTTGAGAAAAGGTATTGATTTCTTGTGGGAATGTGGGCTCAGCTTCTTACTTGGTGAATTTCAATCCTTGGCTAAAGTTCCTCTTTAAGGCCTCTTTCCCAGTAGGACGTTGCGTTTTGATGCAACGTTAAAGTTGCAATGCAAATTACAACGCAACACCCCAAAAAAGTCGCAAGGCAACTTAATGCCCCGTTATCGTCGCATACAGTAGAGCACACAGGCAATGAAAAGTATGTTTCCAAGTCATTACTGAGCATGTGCAAACAGTCCACTGCAGCTAATAACGTGTATAATGCACAGCATGCAGCACTTTCACTTAACGTGCAGCGTTAGTCACCAACGCAACGTGTGCACTGTGAATGCAGCATTGATTTTTCATTGCAGTGAGTTATTCTGCGTTAAATGTTGTTTTACCGTGCAACTTTAACATCACACTGTGAAAGAGGCCCAAAGGTTGCCAACCCCGCTGTGTGACCAGCAAATATGATTTCTACTGCACTTCTTTGATTGGCTTGCCATGTCTTGTTGTACTCTGATTGGCTGTAATCATGACTCGCTTCAGCCTCCTGTTCTAGCTCAAGCAGGAAGCCACACTGAGACAGGATGATCACATGATCAGGACCGGTCACTCCGAGGAGTGGGAATTCTTACAGAAGAATTGATCGTCTCTGGTAGTGCTGAATGTAAAAAACAAACAAACCAAAAAAACGTTCCTTTTACGTACATTTCCATCCGACGGGAAATGGATATTTGCAGAGGCAGATCAGAATCACGACCTGCCAATCAATAAGCTGGCAGCGATAGCGGAGGTAGCTGACGGGTCATTGATCGGTAGCCCATGATTCTAATTAGCCCCCGCGTGTTTCCAATTCCTACCGAATGGAAATTTTAGTAGAAAGTAATTTTTTGCTCGGTTCCAACCTCTCGTGGCCGGCACAAGTGATGTACGGCTCGCTGATCTGCAGCTTGCGGTTTCTGTTCAGGCTCTGCTCACTTCCTCTTCCTGTCGAACAGAAATTTGAGCAGAAGGCAAATTTTTAGCTCAATCCTAATCCCTTGTGCCCGGCCTAAGCGATGTTCAGCATGCTGTTGACACCTACGCAGCATCTGAAATATTCTAACATCTGCGGGAAACATTTCTTAAACTGGACGGCTGTTAATCCCATCTTATTCCAACTTGCCGTCCCCGCGGACCCCTCTCCTCGGCCGCGCAATGCTTCATCCGTTCCGCTCGCCGCTCCAGTCTTGCGCCCTTGATGAATAATCCCCAGCGTATCATTTCTCCGAGCCTTCTGGCTGCATTACCTGGCAAAACCTTCCACTAAAAATCCAATTTGATTTAACGTCAATATTTCCCCCATGACAGCAACTCGCAAAGTTTGCCAACATCTCACAACTGAGAGACGTTAGCGGAGTTCACACTGCGCTCGTGTTTCGGATGGGGCCTGACGCCAGAGCAGGCAGAGTGTAAACACCATCCACTCTGCGCACCAGCAACGTTCTTCAAATGTCGGAAAAAACGAGATTTAACGTAATTCATCTTTTTTTCTTCGGGGTGTCTTGAAAGATCCTTAGATGTTTCAATTATCTATACTTTTCCGTTTTTTTTTGTTTTTTTTTAATTTTAGCTCTATTGCAGATGGAAAACATTTTGAACATATGAAGAGCACAATTAAAATATTTTCCAAAGGCAGGGGCGTAACAATAGACCCTGCAAGGGTTGCAGCCGCAGGGGGGCCTAGAAGCCACAGGGGGGGCCATCCTAAGAGACTGACAACTAAGGGCAAGGAGAGAAAAAACGTTCTGCTCTCTGCACAATTGTTCTAATGACTGCATCTGCTCAGCCACTGATAATGAATCATACAAAGATTTGTAGACAGTCCCTATTCAGTGTGCAGCAGGCTCTTCTGCACAACGTCCAGCCCCCAACCTCTCTACCTCTCCCCAAGTGCTCTGTCCTGGCGGAAGGGGGCCCCATCCAAAGTTTTGCAGGGGGCCCAGTGATCTCTAGTTACGACCCTGTCCAAAGGCAAATTATTCTACATTTCTAGACAGCGGTAAAACCTTGAGGCTGCATTTCCACTTGTGCGGTGCGAACCGCCGCGGTGAAAATTTGCATGCGGATGCGAATTCGCATGGATGACGATGTATGCGAATTTAACCATGGCAGTGCTGGTGTGCTTTTCCATTGTTTCTATGTGAATTTGCATGCAAATTCGCATGGAAATTCGCATACCCAAACCTCATGGGAATTTCCTATTAAACACATTGTATGCGATTCGCATAGCGGTATGCGGTATGCGAATTCTGATGGCTCTGCCATGCGAATTTTTTCTGCACAGAAAAACACAAAGGAATCCTGACAAGTGGAAACAGTCCCATCCACTTGTATTGCTATGCAAATTTGCATGCGAAAAACGCATGCGAATTCGCGATAGTGGAAATGAGCCCTCAAAGGGACCCTGAACAGTCAATAAAAATGAAATTGGTACTTACATGGGGTTTCCTTTAGCCCACCGTAGGCTGGCGTGACAGTCCTGCGCATGTGAGGATTTCTAACACTGAACCACGCATGCACTGGACTGTCACGCGGGCGGCGTGATGACGCGGAGTGCCCCTGTCCAGGAAGTGCACTGGCGATCTTCAGCTGGAAAGTCGCCGGTAACGGAGCCACCTTTGAAACCGGGAGAAGAGCCAGGAGGACACTGGGGACCTCGTGGCCTACAGTGGCAGGGCTGGAGGAAGCCCCAGGTAAGTACCATTTTCATCTTTATTGACTGCTCAGGGTCCCCTTAAAGAGGCACTGTCGTGACATATAGTAGAATGTAGTAAATTATTCACTTTTACATTAATTATCCTGGTTTCTCAACAACAGAAGTGCCAAGCCAAATGAACGGCAATGCTTTCAGCTTTGTGCAGTACATACTCCTGTATGAAGTAGGATATTACAAGGCTGTCTCAAAATTTAACCATAGCACACAGGGCAGCATATGTAATAAAAGGGCAGCTTCAAATTTGGCGCCCACAAAAGCTGATAGCAGAATTTTGGTAAAGTTACTGATATTCTACTATTAACCAGCTTAGCGGTATGGACGAGCTCAGCTAGTGGGCCGATTTTCTCAATTTCTTTTTTTATAAACACGCAGCTAGCACTTTGCTAGCTGTGTGTTTGTACCGATCGCCGCTGCCGCACGCCGCCGATGCGTGGCGCAACATGGCCCCCCCCCCCCCCCCGAGACCCCGTGCGCAGCCTGGCCTGTCAGCGCCAGGCAGCGCTAAGGGGTGGTTCGGGACTACCTCCGACGCCATGATGTGGTTGACGTCGACGATGTCATCCCGATCATCGCCATGGCCACGGGGGAAGCCAAACAGGAAATCCCGCTCTGAACGGGATTTCCTGTTTGCTCTGATCGCTGGAGGTGATCGGAAGGGGTGGGGGGATGCCGATGCACAGCAGCTATCATGTAGCTAGCACTAGGCTAGCTACATCATTTAAAAAAAAAAAATTAAAATAGTGCTGCGCCGCCACTCTGGTCGTTCTAATAGAATGCCATGGTGGAAGGAACCAGAGATGAATGCTTTGGCACAAAATAAACATAGATTTTACAAAATAAATACTATACCTGGTATTTTCATCGCTCTGGTGTGCCGTTTTTTGTTTTTTTACTAAAACTCCATGTAAAACACAGTTCATCAGCAAAGCATATTATTTAGTGGGCTGTGTGCAAAATGAAATCACCATTTCTAACATCCTCTTATGACTAACAAATATAGATTAAAAAAAAAATATTTTTCAATATACCCTTACATTAGCAGCTCCTCCCATCTCATCACAGCTCTCTGTGATGCTGCAGTATACAGAACTGGAAAGCAGAGCCAGAAAGGGGCAGGGTTGAGCTTGAAAATACATCAGAGAAGACAGACTCAGCTATATTGATTCCTGAGAACAGCCAGTCTGAATGTTCGGTCTGGGATTTTATCAGGGCTGTTAACAGGCAGGATGAGCAGTGAAGAATGAAACAGAGAGCAGGGTAGGTGTTTTCTCTAATGTTCCCATTGATATATATGGTGAAATACATGAGGGTGCTTTGTTTCTGGTTCACTTCAAAGTGTAAAGAAGGATCATAAAATATAAATATTAAATACCAATATTTTACTATAGCTAATCCTAAGCCTACTCTTACAACAAATTGCAACAGCCACACTCAGTGACAGTATGTACATTCTGTGACAGATTTTCAGCTGGGGTCCATCTGTGTGGCATTGTACGCTGGGACCCAGGTTTACTTGGGCCCCATACTGCAGTCCTACCTGTGATGGCCTGAAGGCGGCCCTGGCTCTGGGAGACATGTACATTTTATATGAACTATTTTTACATTTTTTCCACAATAGTGGTCCTGTAACCAATGATTGGACTCAGGGCCGGATTTACCATAAGGCACTGTAGGCATGTGCCTACAGGCGCCTGATGATGGAAAGGCAGCTCACTTCCCTCCCCTGAGTGGCTCCCTCCCTCTTTCACCATGCAGTCCTGACGAGAGCGTAAATGTGAGGTAACTCACCCAGCTTTTAGCATTCCGCTGATAAGATCTCCCCTCAGTCAGGGGCACCTCTAGCTACTTAATATTAAGGGTACCTCTGGCTACCTAAAATTAAGGGGCACCTGTAGCTACCTACACTGTGCAGGGGTACTAGGGGAGAGGTAACAGCTGGGCTAGCCAGCACACTTGCGGTGCGGTTTGGTGGGGGTTTGTAGGTCCGTGTTGGGCAAAGTCTAGGGTGCCAGGTAGAGTTGGGCCGAACAGTTCGCCTGCGAACGGTTCCATGCGAACTTCAGTGGTTCGCGTTCGCATCCCGCAGGCGAACTTTTGCGGAAGTTCGGTTCGCCCCATAATGCACCATGAGGGTCAACTTTGACCCTCTACATCACAGTCAGCAGGCCCAGTGTAGCCAATTAGGCTACACTAGCCCCTGGAGCCACTCCCCCCCTAATAAAAGGCAGGCAGCGGCGGCCATTACGCTCACTCGTGTGCCTGCGTTAGTGAGAGTAGGGCGAGCTGCTGCAGACTGTCTCTCATAGGGAAAGATTAGTTAGGCTTAGCTTGTTCCTGGCTGCATACCTGTTCTGTTCAGTGAGCCCACCATACCTGTTCTGTTCAGTGAGCCCACTGGATACCTGCATACCTGTTCTGTGAACCCACCACTGCATACCTGTACTGTGAACCCACCACTGCATACCTGTACTGTGAACCCACCACTGCATACCTGTTCAGTGAACCCACCACTGCATACCTGTTCAGTGAACCCACCACTGCATACCTGTTCAGTGAACCTGCCACTGCATACCTGTACTGTTCAGTGAACCCGCCACTGCATACCTGTTCTGTTCAGTGAACCCTCCACTGTATTCCTGTTCAGTGAACCCACCACTGCATACCTGTACTGTGAACCCACCGCTGCATACCTGTTCAGTGAACCCACCACTGCATACCTGTTCAGTGAACCTGCCACTGCATACCTGTTCAGTGAACCCACCACTGCATACCTGTTCAGTGAACCCGCCACTGCATACCTGTTCTGTGAACCCGCCACTGCATACCTGTTCTGTTCATCAGCCAGGCGACCATATGGGCTGTAAAGCCACCAAAACCTGCACTCTCGCCATGGTGCGCACCAGTCCAGCACGGCCGTCACTACACAAACAGCTGTTTGAGGTGCGTTACACGGTGAGTTTGGTGTGTCAGTGTGAAGCAGTACCTTAATTACACTACCTGATTGATGTATACACATGCAAGATGTTTTAAAGCACTTTAGGCCTGCAATTTAGCATCCAATGTAATTTCTGCCCTTAAAACGCTGCTTTGCGTCAAATCCAGATTTTTCCCGGGGACTTTTGGCGTGTATCCCACTCCTCCACCTGGGGGTCCAGGTGTTAGACCCCTTGAAACATCTTTTCCATCACTTTTGTGGCCAGCATAATTTTTTTTTTTCAAAGTTCGCATCCCCATTGAAGTCTATTGCGGTTCGCGAACTTTTACGCGAACCGAACCTTCCGCGGAAATTCGCGAACCCGGTTCGCGAACCTAAAATCGGAGGTTCGGCCCCACTCTAGTGCCAGGACATCTGTGCCTATAGGCTCCTGTGATGTAAATCCGGGCCTGATTGGACTTCATGCTGATCAGTAGCCAATACCCCCTTTCCCACAAAAAATCTTTACCTTTTCTCAAACAGATCATCAGGAACGTCTGTATGGCTAATATTGTGGTGAAACCCCTCCCACAGTGTGATGTCAGGACTATGGTCCTGACAGTTCTGTCTGTGAACCTCATTCCAACTGCCAAGTAAGCAGTTGCTCCCTTTGCAGAATGTTTGCTTACTGAGAGTTCTATGCTTAGACATCACCTGGCAGGACTAATGATGTGGCCACCTGTGATAGATTTCAGAATGTGAATCGGGGCGAGGAAAGATTGTACAATGAGGAAACTCTAAATAAAACATTTATGAATGAATATTATACAAAAAATAAGCAATTTTATAAATTAAGTTACGTTCACTACAGTTCCTCTTTAAAGAGAGCCGAGGTGGGCTCAAAGATTTTTTTAAAAACCTGATCTGGGTGACTGAGCGGATCAGGTAGCTGCAAAAACCACCGCTCCTGTGGGCCGCACTGGCCCACTTTCACATTCGTGACCTCTGGGTCACACTGCTGAAAGGAGAGACTGTGTGTCTCTTGCAGCGTGCAGGGAGGCGGGGGAGCAGTAGGGGGCGTGGCCAGAGAGAGAGAGCTGCCCAATGGCAGGTCTGGAGACCCTGCAGGAACGCCCCTGGCGGGCATTTTAAACAGGGAATCCCTCTCCCTGTGTTTACCTCCGAGATAGCGACAAATCTTGTCACTAATCTTGGGGGGCTATTGCGCGGCGGTGGGGGAGCAGAGAGCGGTGGTGGGGGAACACAGAGGCATGTGATGAGGCAGAGAACATGCTTCTGTGTCCTATCTGTTTCCCCTCCCCCCACAAACTGCCTGGGGTTTTCTTTAAGAAGGTATTATGCGTAGGTATTGCCACAGCAGTCCCCAAGCAGATGTGACGGCCTATAGACAGGAGCAGTCGGGGTGAGGCGATCGCCCTACGGTTGACGCGAGCGATTTGACTTTATCCGTTTGCCTCAAGTCGTGTTCTCCCTGTGCCGGACACATCTTCCATTTTTATTTCAACAAATATACATTCGCGGCCCCATAACTCAGCCGAATCCCAGCGGGATCTTTATTCCTCGATGATTTTTTTTTCCTCCTTTCCCCGTTCTATAGGAAACCGTCGGGAGGTGATTGTCTGCCTGTAAGTCACTTTCATAAGTCATGGCTCGGCGCAGGAGATATGGGCTGCATGTCAGGGCAGGGAGGAAAGGTGTCTGAGTTATGGATCTCAATTATAGATCTGAGAATCAGTTAATTATGATGATTCAGTGACTTCCTCACCGCCATTGCTATGTCCCATAACTCAAGTCCGCTCCTGCCTCTCTGCTGCGGGCTGAATATATTTATAACGCTTCTGCGCCATAAAACTCCAGGACGTTTTTAGATACAAACAGCCCTTCGCTGGACATTTTCCTCTTGGGTGTCTGGCGTATCGAACCCGCAAACTGGCAGAGCATAATCAATACCCGTAATAATACGCTTTTAATCACCTTTAAAGGAGTGTCAATCCAAATGCATTTACCATGAGCTGAATATTTAGTGTTTGGTATTAGTGACCTGCTCTAGTTGTCCACCTCTTCTGCTTAGCAACATATACACCGACGTATATACTGAGTGTGTATAGATATGTATTCATATACAGCTGACATCTCTATAGCTCCCAACTATCCCTCTTTTGGAGGGACAGTCCCTCTTTGGGACCCCCTTGTCCCCCTTTCGTCATTATTTGTCCCTCTTTCAGGACTGGTGTAGAGATCTTTGTAAATATATTTATTTTTCTACTGAAAAATGTGATTAATTGACCTTAAACTTTACTTCCATCTTTTCAGTTGATATCTTTCTTATTTCCAAATTTTAATATGATGGAAAATGAACAAGGATAGAAAGGACCAGTGTGGTTTGAATTGTAAGAAAAACATAATTTTTTAATGAAATATTTATAGTATGCATGGTAAGGGGTGTGTCGGGGCGTGGTCAGAGGTGGGGCAGGGGTGTGGCTTAAGTGTTCCTCTTTCTGATCTGTCACTGACTGTCCTCACAGGAGCTCACAATTTTATCTTATCATAGTCTTTATCTAATGTCTTACCATATTATAATTACAGAATGTATTTATATAGCACTGACATATTTTGCAGCACTTTAGAGAGCACATAGTCATGTCACTGACTGTCCTCAGAGGAGCTCACAATCTAATCCCTACCATAGTCATAGTCTAATGTCCTACAATGTCATAATCTAATGTCCTACAATGTAAACCTACCATAGTCCTAGTTTAAGGTCCCACAACATTATTGTTGATTTATATAGCACTGACATCTTCTGCAGCACTTTGTACAGTACATAGTCATGTCACTGACTGTACTCAGAGGAGCTTACAATCTAATCCTACCATAGTCATAGTCTGATGCCATACCATATTAATAAAATGTATTTATATAGCATTGACATCTTCTGCAGCACTTTACATACAGAGTACATAGTCATGTCACTGACTGTCCTCAGAGGAGCTAACAATCTAATTCCTGTTCCTCCTGCTGCTATTGGAGGGGAGAACCAATTAACTTATCTGTATTTTTGGGGAATGGGGAGGAAACCAGAGTACCTAGTTGTCTCCACGTTTGCACGGTTTTCCTACAGACACCTGGTGCTTCCTACCACTTCCCTAAAACAAACATACAAACAGCTTAAAGCGGACCTAAACTTTCATTAAAGCAGACATAGGGTCCACATCCTGTGTTTACAAATTAGCTGCTCTGCTGAGCCAGCCAGCTGTCACAGCTGAGAGATCAAATGACAGTTGTAATTAGTCACAGATGAGGGGGAATTAGAGAGGCTAAACTCTCTAAATACATACAGAGTGCTTTCCTCTTATGTTTTCCTTCTGTCCTGTGCAAGAGTTCAGGTCCTCTCTAATGGCTAATCTTTCTACAGAAAAATCTTTCCTGACACTGTGAAAAGGCCATGGGATTTGGGCAACCTGTCCAACACTCTCTATAAGGTATGAGGGAAAATGTGTCATCCCCGCTGTATAAAAATACGAATTCATTAATTGGTTACGATGTAAGTAACGCCACAACATCCCTTTCTTCCTGTTTTATTGTATCCTTTTCTGAAAACCAGCAACATGTAAAAAAAGATCCCCTGTTTCTCTTTAAAACATTTCCACTTTAAAAGGCAGCCAATTAATTGCCTTTATTTATTTCTTTATATATTTTTGTTACAGCGGCGTCTGAATGTGTTTTAAGATGCTTTCAGCGGGGGCCTAATGTCTGACTGATGTAATACTCATTATCTCGGAAGGTCACGTGACTTCCAGAAGGTCACATGACTGACTGGGGCGTCTTCAACGGGGGCATCCTAGGATCAAGAAAACATTGAAGGTGACCGATTGACTCACGTCTGCTGCATTAGTACAACCCACCAATCTGTCCCAAGTGGCCTCTTCCTCTTCTTCTCTCATTTTGTGGCCGTGGCTGCCGTTTGGCAGTTTTACAAGTTGACCGTTTTTTGATCTTAGCTTGCCCTTTTTGACGTGTTTGTTCAACATAATGTTTTCCGGAAAAAAACACGAGAACTGAAAAAGGCACTCCAGCAGTTTTGATCTGCCAAGCGACAAGGTTTTTGTTTTGTGTTACTTTTCTTTTATTTTTATCTGCTATTGTGTTGCTGAACACAAAAGCCCAGTAATGACATCATGGCGCGAGCTTAATAGATCTAATTACAGAGGTCGGGACGCAAATAAGGCAGATCAGTGGAAGGCTGTAAAGGAAGAGCGTAAAGTAGTAACGGGGACATAGCCTAGAGCAAAAATTACTTTCCAAAGTCTATTCTCTACTCTGATAATTAAAAAGTAACTCCACCTTCGTACAGATACAACATTTTATTATTATTGAGTTATAAAGCGCCAATATACTGTATACCGTGGCGCTGCACAAAGTAATAAACTAACATGGGGTACATCATAATACACACAATGGCAGAGCTGTTTTTAGGCAAAGGCATTCCAGGCCATTTGCCCGGAGTGCCATTGGTCCTGGAGGACGCAATGCCCCTGGATAAAGCCCCGCCCCCAAACAAAGCCTTGCCCCCGGACTAATCCCCTACACTACGGTTGTTTTATCACCTGCTTCTGATGCATCTGGTTATCGTAAGTCGCAGCCAGCGCCCACTGTGTCCCTCTGTGCCACCTTCCCCGCCCCCCATGCCTCCCTCTGTCCCCTTGTGCCTCCTTCTGTCCCCCTGTCCCTCCTTCTGTCCCCCTGTGCCTCCTTCTGTCCCCCTTTTTGCCTCCGGACTCCCCTACGGTATACACCAAAGATAGACACTGGTACAAAATACAGAATTGGTGATTACAGTGAGTGAAAGCAGTAGTGTTGTACCGTGTTAGCCATCAGTAAAAGCAAGAAGTTTTGAATCAGTAAGCTTTTGGCTATGAAGACTTCGTCAGGCTGGAATATGTGATACAGGAATCAGTCTGATGAAGGCTTCGTAGCTGAAAGTTTACTGCTTTTCTTTTAAGTTAGCCAATAAATGGTGTCATCCTGATTCAAATCTTCTTGATTACAGTGACAAAGGTAACATGATGAATAAAATGTATAACTAGTTCCAAGACACAAAAGTCCTGCCCTTGCGAGCTTACAATCTAAAGGAAATATTCTGCCTCTGAAGAAGCTGGTTTAACCAGCGAAACAGCTGTCAGGCACTAGAATACCCCCACTGCTTTGTACCTGCTCTCCCAACCGGAATAAAAGGATTTTATTGAAGTCGTGCCCCGCTCTGCCTCTTCCTTGCAATACAATCTAACGGAATTGTGATGGAGGCAAAAGTATACAATATTCATACCTAAAGGCAGTGTGTTTTAGGTTATCTAGTAAGAAGTGCAACTTGGCCCGAGGTCGGAGGGGGAATGGCCTAAGTTAGAGCGTATGCTTGTCAGAAAAAGTGAATTTTGAGTGCGCTTTAGGGGTACATTCTGTATGTCAATGCCATTTTCTCACCAAATTCCATTTACAGTTGCCTTCCAGTTCCACCAACAACCGCTATAACTTTTGAGGTTTTGCTGGAAACTATTGCAACAGAAAATGGCGTGAGGTAAACGGCCAGTCCAAATTCTCATCCAACGATCTCAAGGCTGTTGCAGATTCCACCAGGGAAAATGTAGGAGGATGCTTATAGCAGTCACACAAATAAAAAAAAAAGAAAAGGTTGGCGCTCCTGTCAGGGTCGCTTATTGTATCTGTGTGATGACAGAGAGCAGCATTGTGAGACCATTGTTATGTACTGTAGTCAGGAATGTGAGAAATAAACAGTGCTTTGAATCAGGATCAAACCATTGTGTGCATGAAAAAAGGGTGCTGTGAAAAAAGGGCCCGACTTATTAACGAATTTGGCAGCAGGTATTAACGAAATTTGATAACGAGAAACATCGTTGTCAAGCTTTATTAACAATATTTACTGTTGCAAAAAACGAGATATAATAACGAATAAATATTAATGTTGTTGCATTTTTCGTCAATACTGCTTAACCCAACCCTACCCTCACACAGACCCTTCACCTGGTGGTGCCTAAAACTAACCACTCCCCTAGTGGCACCTAACCACCACCCCTGGTGTTGCCGCCTAATACTAACCACCACCTAGGTGGTGCCTAGCCCTAGCCACTCCCCCTGGTGGAGCCTAACCCTAACCACTCCCTCTGCAGAAACACCCTTTTACATATATTAACGATAATACCTTTGAAAACGTAAAATCTGTACTTATTAACAAAATAATATAACAAAAACTTCTAAAAACGATAACTACCACAAAAACTATAATGCTCCAATGTTATGAACAAAATTATTTGCGGCGTCCTTTTTTTCTGCTTTTTTCGCAGTATTAACGATAATTGCATTAAAGTCTATGACGGCGCCCTTTTCATCCACCCTCAGCCGGCGCCCTTTTTTCCTGCTACCAAACCATTCATTGGCTAACTAAAGGTGCCCAACTATACAACGATTTTTGAATGATCAACCATCCAATCCGTATGAACTATCGGAAACCATCATCTGGGCCCACCAACGAAGAGAAAACTGATAAGCAATCCAATCAAATTAAAATAATTTTTCCGAAATTTGTATCGACGGAACAATTGATAGAATGATCATTTATCGTCTATCGCCCAGGAGATTGTACCATTAGTAGGCTCCATAAAGATGTAAACAATAGACTTTGGACTGTTATACAAATTTAGGCTAGCTTCACACTAGCAATAAATGCCAGCATTTCCTGTCATTCCCATCTCTGTGTGAGGGGTGTGGGAACGTCAGTATAGACAAAGGGGTTCAATAGGCTGGATAGTGCACTGGTTAAGGGCTCTAATTCTGACATGAGATCAAGGTTTGAATCCTGGCTGAAGCCGGTAGCTATTCAGTAAGGAGTCCTTGGGCAAGTCCCCATAAAACTGCAGGGTGGCTCATTGAGCGCACCCTTAGTGGCTGAAGCTCTCAAGTGCTTTGAGTCTGACAGGAGAAAACTCTTATACAAATGTTCGTATTCTTGTTATTATTATTCTTAATAATAGCAGCAGTGTTCACACTCACACTAAATGTTGACATTTAATCAGCGCCCCCTGCAGGCAAATCTCATGGGTGTCTCATGGTAATTTTCTCTATCTGAAATTACCATGCAAAACAAACACCTCACTAACTTCAGGGTCAAATGCGCCGCAATGCAATATGGTATCCCATACACAACAGCATAATGATAGTCTGAATCTAGCCTTTTGTAAGCAGCCATTAAAAAAAGGAAATCAGGATCAACAACATCACAAGGAATGGAAGATATCCTGATATATAGTACATTGTAGACGATGCAGCAGTGACACCTGCAGGCTGGAGGATAGAACACCATGACCACTAAAGGTTAGCGTTAGGTCAGGTAGGAAAAAGGACAACGTTAGGTATTATGTTAGGTGTAGGTAAGAGCTATTGCGAATATCACCATGAAAGGGGATATTGGGTAAGGTTATGCATAGGAGAGGGTTAGGGTTAGGCACAGACCAAAGGGAAGGAAGAATTAAGGCTAATCTGAAGTGAAAATGAACTTATGAAATAATGATTTGTATGTGTAGTACAGATAAGAAATAGGACATTAGTAGCAAAGAAAAAAGTCTCATATTGTTTCCAGTACAGGAAAAGATAAGAAACTTCAAATCTATGCAAAAGAGCTTCTCTGAGCTCTCCGACCAAGTTTGGTCGGCTACAGTGCTGTTTTCTGAAGCACTCATCCTGTCTCACAAAATCTTGTTTGTTTAAGGTTTTTGCTGCAGGAAAGTTTAAAGGGTTATTAGCTCTGTTTCATAGTTTAAACTTTTTTTTAGCCTTAAGGGTCACTTAAGGCTAAAAAAATGAGTTTTACTCACCTGGGGCTTCTACCAGCCCCCTGCAGCTGTCCCGTGCCCGCGCAGTCTCGCTCGGATCCTCCTGTCCCCGTTGGCAGCTATATAACTGAAAATAAAATATAAGACTTTTCTTTGCTACTAATGGTCTATTAATTATCCGTACTACACACATAGGTTTTTTTTTTTTAGCTTCAGTGTCACTTTAAGGAAACGGTAGGGGTTGTTAGGGCTGCACAGATGCCAGGAGAGTGTCTTGGGTAGGTGAGTATGAGGTTAGGGTTCGGCTACATGAAGGGCTAGGAAAGCCACACTACTTGTGCCAACAACCTTGACTTTTCGATAATGATTTGGTATGGGAACCATTACTGGAGTATTAATAGGACTCTTCAGACGTTCACTTGGTCCAAGGCGTTCTCCAAACACAAAACAGGAACAAGTTTAGGAACAAAACGTCCCCAATTTTCTAATCTATCCCTCATTTTGCTCATTACCGTTAATGACCGAATACAAAACTAACAATTATTCTGAAAGTTAAGCCATCTTTTCCTTGAGATGTTTGGCACAATCCGGTCTCATCTGTGAAGACTGCTCGTTGAATCAATGCTATAACATTAAGCAGATAATTAATTGCTTGGAGATTAAACTCATCCCATTTCATATAGATTCCTATTTGTGCTTTAACCTCCATTATTACATTCAGGGCACCGGGAATCAAGCTGCCGGCTGCTTGCCTATCTAGGAGATATAGATTAATCATCTGTGAGCAGAGAACAGAAAAATAAACAGGCTGACAGGGAATTACTGCATAATCTGATTGAGGAGCACCGTTATGGAGTGATGTATCCTATAGCAGCCAATCAGAATCAAGATAGAAGCAGGCAAGTCAGTAAAAAGAGGAAATTTGATTGGCTGATAAGAACTCAGCGCACAGTCACTTAGCCTTTAAGTCTTTTTTTTATTATTAAATACATTTTAAGTGTATTTACAGAGTTCATGTATTTAAATTTAAAGAGATACTGCATCGACATAAAATAGAATTGCATTATTCAGATTACCCAATTTTATGTTCATTATCCTAGTGTCAGCATCAGATGTCCTCTGAGATCTTCTTAAGACAGTCAGTGACATGACTATGTACTCTGTAAAGTGCTGCAGAAGGTGCCAGCGCTGTATAAATACATAACAATAATATGGTAGGACATTAGACTACGACTAAGGTAAGAATTAGATTGTGAGCTTCTCTGAGGACAGTCAGTGACATGACTGTGGTCTATAAAGTGCTGCAGAAGGTGTCAGTTCTATATAAATACATCACAATAATATGGTAGGACATTAGACTATGACTATGGCAGGGATTAGATTGTGAGCCCCTCTGAGGACAGTCAGTGACATGACTATGTACTCTGTAATGTGCTGCAGAAGATGCCAGTGCTATATAAATACATAATAATAATAATATGATAGGACATTGGACTATGACTATGGTAGGATTAGAGTGTGAGCTCCTCTGAGGACAGTCAGTGACATGACTGTGTACTCTGTAAAGTGCTGCAGAAGATGTCAGTGCTATATAAATACATAATAATAATAATATGTTAGGACATTACACTATGACTTTGGAAGGATTTGATAGTGAGATCCTCTGAGGACAGTCAGTGACATGACTATGTACTCTGTAATGTGCTGCAGAAGATGCCAGTGCTATATAAATACATAATAATAATAATATGATAGGACATTGGACTATGACTATGGTAGGATTAGAGTGTGAGCTCCTCTGAGGACAGTCAGTGACATGACTGTGTACTCTGTAAAGTGCTGCAGAAGAGGTCAGTGCTATATAAATACATAATAATAATATGTTAGGACATTAGACTATGACTATGGTAGGATTAGACTGTGAGCTCCTCTGAGGACAGTCAGTGATATGACTATGTACTCTGTAATGTGCTGCAGAAGATGTCAGTGCTATATAAATACATAATAATAATATGATAGGACATTGGACTATGACTATGGTAGGATTAGAGTGTGAGCTCCTCTGAGGACAGTCAGTGACATGACTGTGTACTCTGTAAAGTGCTGCAGAAGAGGTCAGTGCTATATAAATACATAATAATAATATGGCAGGACATTCGACTATGACTATGGTAGGATTAGACTGTGAGCTCCTCTGAGGACAGTCAGTGATATAACTATGTACTCTGAAATGTGCTGCAGAAGATGTCAGTGCTATATAAATACATAATAATAATATGATAGGACATTAGACTATGACTATGGTGGGATTACACTGTGAGCTCCTCTGAGGACAGTCAGTGACATGACTGTGTACTCTGTAAAGTGCTGCAGAAGATGTCAGGGCTATATAAATACATAATAATAATATGGCAGGACATTAGACTATGACTATGGTAGGATTAGAGTGTGAGCTCCTCTGAGGACAGTCAGCGACATGACTATGTACTCTGTAATGTGCTGCAGAAGATGTCAGTGCTATATAAATACATAATAATAATATGATAGGACATTGGACTATGACTATGGTAGGATTAGAGTGTGAGCTCCTCTGAGGACAGTCAGTGATATGACTATGTACTCTGTAAAGTGCTGCAGAAGGTGCCAGTGCTGTATAAATACATAATAATAATAATATGGTAGCAAGAAAAAAGGGTGACGGCTGTGGATGGACGAAAAGGTCGCTGCCATACAGTAGACTCTAAGGCAATCGTTAATACAGCGAAAAAAGTAGAAAAAATGGCTCCGCAATAAATATCGTTAACAAGATTAGAACATGAAAGTTTTTGAAGTGTGTTATCGCTTTAGAAGCTTGCAACGTTATAGTTTTTATCATGTTATTTGTTTGTATGTACAGATTTTACGTTATCAAATATATTATCAGTTCTATGTGTAAAAGGGTGTTTCTGCAGATTGAGTGGTTAGGGTTAGGCACCACCAGGGGGAGTGGTTAGGGCTAGGCACCACCCAGGGGGCGGGTTACTTTTAGGCAACACCAAGGGGGGGAGGGGGTGGTTAGGGTTAGGCACCACCAGGGGGGTAGTTAGGGTTAGGCATCACTGGGGTGGTGGTTAGGGTTAGGCACTCCCGGGGGGGGGGGGGGGTTAGGGGCCACCAGGGAAGTGGTTAGTTTTAGGCACCACCAGGGGAGGGTTCTGTGTGAGAGTAGGGTTGGGTTAAGCTGTATTGTTGAATTACGTAACGATTTTTTACGTTAATATCTTTTTGTTATTATTTTCTGTTTTTACAACGGTATTTATCGTTAACCAAGTTTGACAATGATGTTTATCGTTCTCAGATTTCTTTTTCCAGCAGCACCATTTTGTTATCCAGCCAGGCCCTTTTTCATGCACGCAGTAATATGGTACAACATTAGACTGTTAGTATGGTAGGGATTAAATTGTGAGCTCCTCTGATAACAGCCAGTGACATTACTATGTATTTTGCAAAGTGCTGCAGAAGATGTCAGTGCTATATAAATAACTAAAAATAATATGGTAGGACATTAGACTATGGGCTTGATTCACAAGGCGGTGCTAACCTACTTAGCACGCCTAAAGACTTTTGGGCGTGATAAGCATTGCACTAAGTAGGTTAGCACCGCTTTGAGGGAACAACTCGCGCACAAAGTTTTGCGCGCAAAGTTTTACGCCGCATAGGGTTTAATGGCGTTGCGCGCGTAAACTTTGCGCAAAACTTTGCGCGCGAGTTTATTTTATCACGCCTAAATTGAGTTTAGGCGTGATAATGGGCTTTTCACCAGCGTGCTAACAGTTAGCACGGCTTTGTGAATCAAGCCCAATGACTATGGTAGGATTAGATTGTGAGCTCCTCTGAGGACAGCCAGTGACTGTGTACTCTGTAAAGTGCTGCAGAACATGTCATGTCAGTGCTATATAAATACATAATAATAATATGATAGGACATTAGGCTATGACTATGGTGGGATTAGACTGTGAGCTCCTCTGAGGTCAGTCAGTGACATGACTGTGTACTCTGTACAGTGCTGCAGAAGATGTCAGCACTGTATAAATACACAATAATAACACCAACAATGAAAAGTCTGGAGGGCTGTAATGTATCTCTGCCCGAAGGCTGTGCCTGTATCTGGCGCCTGTATTTCTATAACCCCGGTGTCATCCTTTCATACTAAGCCGTTTTACAGCCCTGAGATGGTCTCGTTAATGATCCCCAATGTTTTCCAGTTGCTAAATGGATCTCAGGAGGGGCGTAAAGGGCTCTTACATTGGATTTGCTGGTATGTGTCATTTCCATTATGGCCTGGCACCAAAATCCGCTCAGAGCCCATAAAACCTGGTTAAAGTCAATAGAGAGCGATATATTATTTTCACCTTGCAGCTGACGGGAGGAGGACCTAACAATATCCTGACATAAGTATCTCGCTGACAGATGTTCTCCGCAATCCTGCAAGGTGAATATCATCCACTCACGCTCCTTCTCCCTGACGCACAACAACAATGGCTGCAGGGCCGGGGTGGTGTGAAAAGACTCATGTGCTGCAAATTATGTTATTAAAATATCTCCTCATCACCACATTGCCTCACCAAACTGTGAATGCTGAGAAAACTGTAACTGCACCCAAGGATTGAACGTCATCCCAATCAGTAGATGATACCCCCTTTCCCATGAGGAATCTTTACCTTTTCTCAAGCACATCATCAGGGGGCTTTGTATGGCTGATATTGTGGTGAAACCTCTCCCACAAAGTGATATCATGACCATGGTCCTGACAGTTTGCTGTCTGTGAACCTCGTTGCATTGTGGGAAATTATGGATTTTTCCAACTTCCAAGCAAGCAGTATCTACCTCTGTGCATATGTATATCTATAAAAACAACCTTTTAGCCTATCACATTGTTAGGGGGTGTGGTTATAGCTAATGGCAGTTGGTGCTGACTGTTTTCTCTTCATGTCTGCCAGTAGTAAACATGATGACCAGCAGGCTCATTCTGGATCCAACATGAACAAATTACATGGCGAATATCAATCATTTCTTGATCTCTCTTCTATTTTTAACTTCTCACTTTGTATTGATTTATTTTTCCCTCCTTTTCGCTGCAGTTCCTCTTTAATCCCTATTTTATAACTTTAGTTTAAAAAGTACCCAAGGCAAGGCTCGGGTTAAAAAAATCCATACTTTCCTAAGAAGAGGGGTACCTCGGATCTTACAGCGGTTTCCCACGCAGCCCTATGAAGAAATCCAACAAGGGTTTGTTAGTTAGAAGGTTGGGGCTGCTCTCTTTCTTCAACATGGCCGCCCTCATGCCTGAAGAGGGGCGTGGCCTGGATCATCCAGAGGCGAGGAGGACATCGGAAGCCTCTAGCAGGGGTGTCAAACTCATCCACATAAGGGCCCAAAATCTAAAATCTAGTCCAAGTCACGGGACAACATTTTTATATAGACTTAACATTTATTGAACAGTTTCAAAGTGGCATAACCAAAGCGGCAGTGGGGGGGCCAGCTCCTCCCCCTTCTGCAGAGTAGCAGAGTGGAGCAGTTACCTGCTCCAGTACTACTTTGGGTCACCTTTGGAGGAGGAGGGGCTATGTAAATTTTTGATCGGGGGAGGGGGGTGCAGGGTTGTGCAGGGGGCCACGCCGACCACCTTAGTTTAGCCGGCGGGGCCTGCCAAGTTCTAGGTACGTTCCTGTGTCCTAGATGCTTGACTGGTGCATGGGGAGAGGTGGGGGAAGTGAAAGTGTCTGTATATAAGGTAAATGGGGAAATGCATAGCTCCCAACTTTTTGAGATGAGAAAGAGGTACTCTTAAGCCACGCCCCTGACACACCCCTAGTCACACATACCATAAAGATTTCATCAGAAAAATATGTTGTTTTATAATTCAAACCACACTGGTCCTTTCTATCCTGGTCCATTTTCCTTCATATTAACATTTTAAAATTAGTAATATATCAATTTAAAGGATGGGAATAAAGTTTACAGTCAATCAAACACATTTTTTAGTAGAGAAATATATATATTTACATAGAAAGAAGGACAAAGTCCTGAAAGAGGAACAAATGAGGAGAAAAGAGGGACAGAGGGACAGGGCTCCAAAAGAGGGACTGTCCCTCCAAAAGAAGGACAGTTGAGAGCTATGGAAATGCAAGCAGCAGAATTGGGTAGCTTGTTGGGCTCCCTGAAGTAAGGAGAGCTGCTTAGACTTAGAGAACAGATTCAAACACAGTCACATATTATCCCCTTATTTCTGGTGAAGAAGACTTGTAATTGATAACCATGTATCAGGAATAGTCATCTGACATGCAGTTTTCTCAGAAGATAAGCCTTCCTGTCGCATTTTTTCATCATTAGGGCTGAGGGGAAAATCTCCAGTGACACGAGGCGCGGAAGCTGCGCTAGCGAAGGAAATCAATCAGCTGCCAACTAATTGATCGCCAGTTAACGACTTTCATTTCCTAATGCAGAGATCTGCCTGTTCAGGGGAATTTTCTGCTCATCCCGATTCATCCTGTGATCACTCTCTGCTGCGAGGTTTGCGATAGGCTGGATTTAAAGGAAAAGTGTCCATATTACGTAAATATGAGGTAGAGATATGAGATATGAGGAGTCCCTGGATGCAGGGATGGTGCTATTATAGGGTCAAACTGGGCAAATCCTCCTTAGGAAGCCCATACATGGTACAATTCAGGGCAGTTTCTAGGCTAAATTGCACCCAGGGCTGGGGTGTAAAAATTGCGCCCACTTCCCCCCCACCCCCGTGGACTTGCGAACCCTTACTCTTTGGGGACTGTCACACAGCCACAGGTCACAAGTAGATCTGCCTACTTACTAGTGACCAGCCGCTCATCCAGGAGGAAGCAGGCACCAGGAGAATACACAGGCGAAGAGAGCCCAGAAAGCCAACTCCTCCACAGGCGCCGCACACTGACAGCCTGCTACAGGACATCAGGTGTCATCACACGGTGGTAACATGATGATGATTTGACATCTGACGCAGGCAGCCGCAGGACGCCTAGGAGGAGTCAAGGAAGGTGATCGCGCTGGTAATCTTCTTTCTTCTTCCATTCGGGTGCACCGCATGTCACCAGCTCCCTAGCGGTTATGTCCTTCTGTCTGCGCCCCCCTTCTACTACTTGCTGGTCTGCCCCCAGGGCGGTCACCCTGCCCGCACTGCCCAAGAAACGGCCCTGGTACAATTTTTTTTTCATATTTTTTTCGATTAGATAATTTTGTTTGATTATTTCATTAGAGTGAAGAAATCGCCACACCCAACCGGTTTCACTTATGATAAGCTTCCTCAGAGTGGCTATGTGGCTACTTTGCATTAAACTCTGCATTTGCTAACTGAAGCTAGCTCCTGGGCCCCAGAGGGGGAGGGGCCCGACTGGAAGATCTTTTTTTGCTGGGTGCCCCTCTCTGATCGAGATATTCTGTCAGGTATAATGGATAATTTTGATTGTTTTTAAGAAATGTCAAAGTTACAATAAAAGTGGCATGTTGTGCCATAGGTTCCTGGCATCTGGGAAAAATTGGTGTGTGTGTGTGTGGCCTGCTTAATGCCGTATAGTTCTCTTATTGATTAGGGAGAAATGTGAGAATACGTCTCCTTTATGTAGATACACGTACCTTGCTGTTTAGAGTATAGCGCATGTGTGCACACTTGTGCTCACGACCACCACAAAACTGTGGCACAGTACCGATCAGTGAATGGGAACATGTGTTACCAAAGCCAATCAGAGTTCCCGTAGTGAATGATCAACCAGCATCAATGAGATGCAGATGGTCATTCATGAAATGAAAGTAAAACACACGCAGATTTACACTACTTCCTGTGTACTGAATAGGAAGTAGATGTGTGGAAATCTAGAGGCCCAAAAATAAAAATACACCTACAAATGTTAAATTTAATTAAAAAAATAAATAAATAAATAAAAATATATATATATATATATATATATATATATTCCCCTATTTATTTTAAGCTCTTATTTCCCCTCTCCGCTACAGTTACCGAAATAAAAAATTTGCTTAAATGAAAAACGGGGGACTCCGCTTTTCTATTATGTATGTCATAAAGGTATATCACTATTATTTTTGCAAATTAGGGCTTGTAATTATTGATATAGTATAAAGAAACTAAAAAAATACACCTTAAATTACAAATAAAATATTGTTGCCATATATTGTAGTAGGAACATAATTTAAAGGTTGCAATAACTAGGACAAATGGGCAAATTATCTACCATTATTACCTCTAAAAAGCATATAAAATAAAATAATTCTTACAAAAGGTACCACCCAAAGAAGGCCTAATTTGTGGCGAAAAAACAAAACAATATATAGATCATTTTGGTGTGATAAGTAGTAATACAATTATTGGCAAATGAATGGGAGGAGCATGATATGTGAAAATTACTGTGAATTTTAAGGGTAAAAAACTGTGGTGGGGAAGTGGTTAAAATAAACCTATTATAAACGTGATCATAATGAATAGGGATAAGCAGAAAATGATATATCAAGAAATCCAATCAGGTCTCTACAGGTAGAAAAAAACCTCAGCAACGCATCACTATTATATTATTGACCAGAGATTCATTTGGGAGGGATAGAATGCATTTATAAGTACAGTTACCCAGCAAGCTGCTGTAGTCACTGTATATTACTGTCGAGTGGTGGGATATATGCGGTGATTACTGTATCCTCTTGTAAAATAACCTGTATGTTCATTAAAGCAGGATTTCGCTTTACAAGTAGGTTGGACGGTATAATGACATCCACGCGGGCCTTGTAAAAGGTTCATAGGAAGCCTGCTATAGCCTGTAATAAACCATGGATAATGACCTTATTATAATACCGGGAGGTGAACAAGATAAAGATCTGACTTTTCATTTACCTCCTATCTTAATACACAGTATGAATAAGTCCAGAGTAACTGTGAGTACAGGCAAAGATTAACCGTGAGAGAGCAATCGTCTCCTTGCGTGCCTTTTATATGATGCAAATTAATTAAAGGACCACTAACATGAAAAAATGTAAAATACATGTAAACACATGCAAATAAGAAGTGCATTTCTTCCAGAGTAAAATGTGCCATAAATAAAGTCTCCTATGTTGCTGTCACTTACAGTACTAGGAAGTAAAAAATCTGACAGATATGACAGGTTTGGGACTAGTCCATCTCTCCATGGGGGATTCTTAGCATTTCCATAATATTTTATAAAGACACCCACTTAAAGTGATTTATACAAAGGTGCTGGGCAGCCTCCCTGCTTGCTTCACACTATTTTGGCAGTTGGAAGGAGCTAAGTAAGTAAGTCTGAAAATAAAGGAAAACCCTGAGAACCCCCATTAGGAGATGGGCTAATCCACATTTTACTTTGGAAGAATCATACGGTACTTCTTATTTGTATGTGTTTAGATGTGTTTTCAATTTTATTATTTTTGCGATTAGTGTTCCAGTGGTACTTTAAAAGAGAACACTACATACTTATTTTTTTTTCTGGGAAGATCTTGAAGGCACCATCCCTATAGAGCTCATATTGCAGAGTTAGACCTGACACTTCCTGCAGACACTGAAGGGCTACAAATGCCTCTGTGTGTTTCTTGACAAGGTCAAAACTGGGTCAAACTCTCAAGCATTGCTGCAGACTTCACAGAGACTCACTGAGAGACTTGGCACTGAAAGAGATGCAGGTCTCACAATGGGGTGAGCTATAGCATTCTGCTCTTCCCATCTGTAAGAAAACGTAGGACTGGAACCCACTAGGGTGATTTTGGCAGCGTTTTGGGATCACCGAAGATCCCCAAATATGCTCTGACAAAGTGTGTGGTAGGGAACCCACTAGTGCAATTGCGATTAGGGGTAATTGCAATCGCAGGACATGCAGCATTTTGAGGATATTTGTGCTTAATTCTAAGTATATGCAAAATCCTTTTGAAAAAAAAACTATCGCTAATTCCAAGTGACGGGAAACGCAATCGCAGTAGGAATTGCTGCACACAGAGCTGCAGCGATTTTAAAGCGTTGCAGCGATTCCTATTGTGTTCCAGGCCTTAAGGTGCGTACACACATGCGACTATAGTCGTTTGAAACGATAGTTCCCCGATCGTTTCAAACGACGATCGTTTAAAAAAAAGCAGCCAACGACCATTAAGTCTAACGACGGACGAGCTAGATCGTTAAAAACGAACGATCTAGCCTGACGGATTTTTCCCAACGACAATCGTTTGCAAAAGTAGTACATCGTTGGAAACGGTCGTTCGTACTAGGCTTGGCATGCGCATTTCACTATTTTTCCATGGAACTTTTCATTTTTATGCGCAGGAGCAATAGTTGCTTTTACGTGATGTAACGTTCGTTCTAACGATCAGATCGTTACACACCTTTTAAAACTATCTTTACTTAGGTCGTTCTTTCATCAATTAAAAGTTCGTTCATCGTTGACAACGAACGATCGTTGTCGCATGTGTGTACGTAGCTTAATAGTATTGTGCAGTTTGATTGGCTCCCAATATAGCCCTCCTCCTCCAGGTGTGAATTATTATTATTATTATTTATTGTATTTATAAAGCGCCAACATATTACGCAGCGCCCATGCAGACACAGAGAACTAAGAATAGCCTTTCCAATTTTGTTCTTTGTTGCTGTCTATTTAGATCATTGCAAACTGTTCAGACCACTGACTGTCTGCCAATCTTTCGGTCCTTGTTTGTTTCAGTCAATCATGGTCAAGGGTGCAGGGCCAGTTTTAAACTTTTTGCTGCCAGAGGCAAACTTGTGAAGATGCGCCTTCTTCCCCCCTCCCTCCCCCCACCCACCCAAATTGGAATGATCACACAGCATCATACAATTTGCACTGCATGTTATAGCTGCGGTGAGCTCCGACCAAAAAAAACCCTCAGTATAGGTAGGTAGCAGTGGCGTAGCAATAGGGGTTGCAGAGGTTGCAACCGCATCGGGGCCCGTGGGCCAGAGGGGCCATGTAGGGCCCTCCCTCAACAGCAGTATTAGTTTTCTATTGGTCCTGTGCTTATAATAATCACTTCTATAGATGCTTTGAACAGTAGTTATAATTAACAAAATGTTCCCCATCCCCTTTTTGAACCTCTGACACTGTGGTTGACTTTGGCAGGTTTTGGTGCGCTGTATCAACTGTTATGTATAGGGTGCTTAGGGGGCCCCAATGTAAAACTTGCACCAGGGCCCATTGCTCCTTAGCTACGCCACTGGTAGATAGCCAGTTATAAGTGCCCCAAATGTTGGTAGCTAGGTACAGTTGCCCCCAGTATAGGTTGGCCAGGCACTCTCTTCACTTTCTGTTTCTGCCTGGTGCTGCCCTCAGACTTCTGCCGCCTGAGGAAGTCGCCTCACTTGGCATCATGGGCGGACCGGGCCTGCAAGGATAGGTCCTGCCAACTTCCAACACTGGCGCTAAAACCATGCGGCCACTGCTCATACTATCAGCGCCACGGAATATGTTGGCACTATATAAATCAATAATAATAATAATACTATCCCCTCTCCATGCACAGGCTTCAGTTATAATATAACCAAAGCCTCTACCTGCTCCATATACGCCTAAATACCCCCCTCATGTAATCCCCCCTCCTGGTGGTGAAGGGGATTGCATGAGACTGGCATAAAGACAGGAGCAGATAGTTCAGTCGTCTGTGTTTAAAAATGCATGTAATCATTCTTTACCGAGGACATAACTGGATTAACTGGCGGCTGTTTATATTATCCACTTGGAAATCAGTTTTCACTTTTACCACATCGTAAAGTTAAACGCTATTCCCTGTGTGACCCATCGAGCTGCAATGGTTGCTTCTCCTCAGAGCAGCTCCCATGATGCTTTGCTGCATTCACTACTGCCACAGGCCCCAGCAGGATGGACAGGAAGCGGTTAACTGCCGCCTGGCACGATCACTGAATCACCCTGGACACGTGTAAAGCCGCGCTAGCGTTTAACAGTGGTCAGCTATACATTATGATAATTTTCAAATGCATCGTGCTTAATGTTGTGAGAAATAAAGAGCGGTGCACTTTCATGCTGTGTAAAATTGTTTATTTTAGGAGACAACAGGAAAGATTAATCAAAGTTTTACAGCATGAGTGCTGAGGCAGGAAAACTGACGGCGTTATTGATGGGCATGTGTCTGTGCGGAGGTGCGGCTACTACGGGAGATGTATGGCCTGGCAGAGGACACACCGGTACCGCCACAAAGCCGGGAGTGCAGAGCAGGATCATCGACCAGGCAACCCAGGCAGTTACCTGGGGCCTAGTGGGTGTAAAGGGGCCCATCAGCCACCTCCTCTGACCTCTCTCCACTTCAGCTTACTAAAAAGACCACAAGGGAGCCCGAAATATACTACCTTGCCTAAGGCCTCATCAAATCTTAATCCATCTGTGCAGGACTGTTCCCATTTATCCTGAAGGCAAACTGAGCATCTGCCTAGCGCAGCAGCAAATGAGGTGATCACATGCAGTGTTGCTTGTGAATGTTTTCGACAAAGTCATTTTCGCATCGATAATGCTTTTTTTCGGCAAAATATTCTCAAAAATAAATTGTATTCTTGCAAAATGGTCAAAACACATTGTTTTTGCCAAGGCGAAAAATTCACAAAAATAGGTAAATTTTTACCACAGAAATTTGTGAAAAGCACGGAAATCATTTATTTTGCAACCGCTCAAGGCAAGAGCCTTGGCGCCCTTTCCACAAATCCGGCCCTGTCCTCCCCACCTAATGCCTAAACCTAATCCCTCCTCCTAGTACCAGAAATAAACTCCTCCCTCCCCCACCTAATGCCTAAACCTAATCCCTCCTCCTAGTACCAGAAATACCCTCCTCCATCTCCCACCTAATGCCTAAACCTAATCCCTCCTCCTAGTACCAGAAATAAACTCCTCCCTCCCCCACCTAATGCCAAAACCTAATCCCCCCTCTTAGTACATGAAATGAACACCTCCACCCCACCTAATGCTTAAAACTGATCCCCACCCTTCTAAATAATGCCTGAACCTAACCCCCCTGGCGGGTGCCCGCTGTCCAATACACACCTGTATGTTATCCGACTGGCTACTTATGAAGCCGATTGGATGCTACTCCCGCACCAGGCACCCAACTCACCGCCTGGTTGCCCAATTACCTATAATCGGCATTGCCATCTATTAGACACCTGCCAAGCTGCGTTGCCCAAATGCCTAGCTTTGGTGTTTTTAACCTGTTAGCTGACAGTGGGGCAGGGAGTCATGCTGATACAGAGGCTGTACCGAGTTGTTGCTTGTCTTACAATCCATGATTGCTAGGAGAAGAATTAATTCCTAAAAGCAGGGCAGCAGAAGCCTATTCCCTGTGTGCCTTGGGCCTGTTCCGCACCCCTATCTCCCACATCTCCAGGCCAGAGGTCTCGGCGTGAATAAATATGGAGCAGATTCCACAACAGAAGCTTCTCTCTCCCTCGTCTGTCTGAGTTCCTCACATCTCTGTCTTCTCTCCCAGACACAGACCTACTCCGGCAGCATATAATTTACCCACAATAAGAAGACTTTCAATTTTCTTTTAACACCGGGTCAGAGTTTCGTACACAGAGTCCAGTGATCTCCCCAGAATTTTTTTCCAGCCGGGTGGCATGAAATAGTAGCCGGGTGGCATGAAAAAGCAGCCGGGTGGGGCAAGATGAAAATGCAGGGCAACTCTGCTTACAGCATAGGAGGAGGTGAAGAGGTGAGCCGATGACAGCCGGGTGGTCACCAAATCTAGCCGGGTGGAGCACCCGGCTAAAAGAGCCTGGGGAGAACACTGGAGTCTGCGTATATATAATTAAAAGGATAACAGCTTGTTTGAATAGCATTTAATGACTGTATTGATGCAGCTCACTATGATTATAAGATTTCCCGCTATTGTGTACCTTCCTTGTCTTCTCCTGACGCATCCACATCCAAAAACAGCAGCGAGATGAGCGCTTACAGACCGCCGACCGCAAGAGGCTGATCCGGGCCTACGGTGTGATGTGACAGATAAGGAAAATTCCCTTCTCACTCTGATGGCTGGCATGTGTCTTCTGCCGAAGCAGTACAAAAGGAGGCAAGCGGCAAGTGGAATAATTGGCCATTGCCATAGGCGACAATACAAAATATCGGGAATTGGGCACCGGAGCGGAAATAGCGGAAGCTGGTACATATTTGGGGGGAGGTGGGGGGAGTGTTAGTTTTAAAGGAAACCAGAGATGAATGCTTTGGCAGTAAATAAGCATATGCCCCGATAGATTTTACAAAATAAATACTATAGGCCTCAATTCACGGAGCATTATCAAACGTTTATCAAACACTTTATCAAACGTTTGATAATTTACCTCATGGGTAAAATCTCACTAAGGTGTTATATATTTGTTGAACGTTTTATCGGTAAAACAATTGATAAATATATAACACCTTAGTGAATTTAAAATGAGATTTTACCCATGAGGTAAATTATCAAACGTTTGATAAAGTGTTTGATAAACGTTTGATAATGCTCCGTGAATTGAGGCCTATACCTGTTTTTTTACTAAAACTCCATGCAAAACACAGTTCATCAGAAAAGCATATTATTTAGTGGGCTGTGTGCAAAATGAAATCACCATTTCTAAAAACCTCTTTTGATTAACAAATATAGATTTTAAAAAAATGACAGCGTTTTTCAATATACCCTTACATCAGCAGCTCCTCCCATCTCATCACAGCTCTGTGTGATGCTGCCAGGATACAGAACAGGAAAGCAGAGCCAGCAGGGGGCAGGCTTGGGCTTGAAACGACATCAGAGAAGACAGACTCCGCTATAATGATTCCTGAGCAAAGCCAGCCTGAATGCTCAGTCGGGGATTTTATCAGGGCTGATAACAAGCAAGCTGAGCAGTGAAGAATAAAACAGAGAGCAGGGTAGGTGTTTTCTCTAATGTCCCCACTGATATATATGGTAAATACATGAGGGTGCTACATCTCTGGTACACTTTAAGCATTAGGCAGGTAGTGTGTGTGTGTGTGTGTGGGGGGGGGGGGGGTTAAGTTTGGTTCAGGTGTCGGGTGGGAGGGTTCTGTATAATAGTAGAGTTTGGTCTTTGGCCATAGTAAAATATCGTTATTTAATACTGGAATTTTACACTTTTATAGTATTTAAAGGGGAACTGAAGAGAGAGGTATATGGAGGCTGTCATGTTTATTTCCTTTTAATCAATACCAGTTGCCTGGCAGCCCTGCTGGTCTATTTCTCTGCAGTAGTATCTGATTAAAACCAGAAACAAGCATGCAGCTAGTCTTGTCAGATCAGACTTATAAGTCTGAACCACTGAAACACCTGATCTGCTGCATGCTTGTTCAGGGGCTATGGCTAATAGTATTAGAGGCAGAGGATCAGCAGGGCTGCCAGGCAACTGGTATTGTCTAAAAGGAAATAAACATGACAGCCTCCATATACCTCTCTCTTCAGTTCCCCTTTAATACCAATATTTTACGATCGGTGTTACTGGGTGTCCAAATTTCCATACACCTTTTTTGGATAGACGCGTCTTCTGCAGCCTTGATTAACACTACCAGAGGTTTGGGAGCTAGTGGCACTGCAATAGGGGAAGCAGAGTTTATGATCGCACCAGGACTCCTCCAACTGAGGAGGCTACAAGGGGCCCTCCTACAGTTGCTGCCTTAGCTCTTCCATGATGCTGTAGTGGTAATGATCATCTCTATATGTGCTTTGAATAATGGTGATCATTAATAAGCCATTCCTTCTCCTCCGCTCATGACTCTCTCACACAGTGGCTTTCCTTACTACACATACAGTGCTGAGGGGGTCCCAGTTTAAATTCAACTTACATTTTTGACTGAGGCCCATGTGTCTTAGCTACGCCACTGCTTGTGGTGCCTGCCAAGTATCTGAGCTGTGTCTAGCACTGGCTGCACTCCTTGGTTCTGTTGGAGCCACCATCCCAGCTTAGAAGTGCGACCACCACTGGGACCACTTTGACCATTCACATCTCCTCTGATTCCTCTCTCAAGCTCTGGTAATGCTCCCGCCTTCCAAACTCTTTCCTAATGATGTGTTTGCTTGCCACTGCTCTGCTATATCTATCACCAGTTCTATCTTCTGATCTACAACCACAATGTCTGGTTGGTTGGCCAGTACCTGTCTGTCCGTCGCATAGCCCTCAAAACTCACCTTTTCACTCTGGCCTACTACACCTCACAAGTGCTCTAAACCTACAGCTGAACTCTGGTCCCCTACCTTCCGTGTCCTTACCTCTCCCTCTAGATTGTAAGCCTTTGGGCAGGGTCCTCCTCCTTTTGTGTCCTACCGGATCATGCACCTCCATTACTGTGCACCATGCTATGCATCTGAGTGAACCTAACTTGCCTAATCTCCATGCTCCATCCAGTGACTGACTAAGCATTACCTTGTACTCCTACTGTGCTGCATGATCTGATCTTTCTTGTATTCAGGTATTGTCATTTTGCTGTATGTCACCCCTAAATATTGTATGTATCCCTATTTATTGTCCAGCGCTGCGTAATATGTTGGCGCTTTATAAATACAATAAATAAATAATAAATAAATAAATAAATATTCTCTCACAACCTTCTGTGATATCTCCCATCTGCACGTAGGAAGGTTTGGCCCATATGCAGATGTTCCTGTAGACAATTCCACCCTGTGTTGGGCCGTCTCTGAGGCCTCTCTGCTCCCCCTGCCTAGTGTGGTAGACTCCTGCTCCTACGGCTCTGGTTCTCAGTGTCTGTTTTTTTTTTTTCATTTTTTTTTTTTTAACTGGGCTCTGTACATTTTACTACTGCTGCAATCTGGCAGTCTTGGATATCAGAGAATCGCAGCATGACCGCGATAAAACGTGTTTATTCCACCCAGTGAAACCGGCCTGGTACGAGGGTGAGGACTTATTAAAAGGCAGGAAATCCTCGGCAGCCATTGCATGGAGCTGCTTTGAAAGTTAATTTGATTTCAGGCGATAAGCGTTTGTGAGTCATTTGCGGAATGATCAGATATTATGATAAGTGAGCATTACAGAGCGTCGCTAATGCAGCGGCCGGCCCCAGAAATGTCTCGCTGAAAAAAAAAAACCACGGTCACATTCAATCGTTTTGTAACAATTAAAAATAAAAATATCACATTTCTGTCTAATCGGTTTTAGCTGTTTGGCAATGCTTACTGCAGCTGCTGCCGCTGTGCGGTGTGCTACTGAAAGGATGAGTGTACTTATAGCCTAAATACTCTATATTATAGCTAAACAGCACTCCTATCAGGCACGTTATTAGGGCATAGATTTGTGGCCTGTGCCTTTAAATCTGTTGTTGTCACTCTGCCCAGTTGTCAAGGGCAACAGACCCCATCACAGGGCCCTGAATGAAATAGCTGCTGCTGGGTTAAAGCAGAATTGTCAGCCATAAAATGAAATTCCATTTACCCACTTCTCTGTGTTTATTATGCAGTCGGCAACCTGAACCTGCAGTGCAAGCATTCCAATATAATCAGGAATGTTTCTGCTGTAATAAATCTTGTCTCAGTCATATTTGGTACATTGTCGACGAGAAGGAAGCTTGTCATCACTCCTCCCATATTCCTGCTTCTCAGTGATTGGCTGAGGGCAGTTCAGTGAGGACCTGAAATACAATCTATGCTGTGCTCACATTTGTTTACAAACCAAGCTATATGTGACAGTGTAGTTTCTAGGAGGAAAAAAAAAAAAGAGTAAGGCTCCCTGCACACTGCATGTGATACCGATTCCGATTTTTAATCCGTTTCTACATCCGATTCCGATTTTTAATCGTTAAGTGTTAGCGCCGGAGTGAAGAGCCGCTTAGTGCCCCATAAGTAGCTTTGCGGGCACTAATAGTCCCGCAACGCTACATCGCGCACAGGACCACCCACATCGCGCACAGTGCGTCGGGACACTAATAGTGTGCGGTACGACGATAACGTCGCACCCGCTGCCTTGTAAACGTTGCACTCGAATGCGCCGCTTCGGAGGCACCCGATGCGCCGTTTTCAAAGGCAGTGGGTGCGACGTTATCCTTGCACCGTGCACGATTAGTGTCCCATCGCGATGTGGGTGGTCCTGTGGGCGCAAACCACCCAACGCTGTGGTTTGCGCCCACTAATTGTTAAGGCCTCCTAACCAGCTTAGCGCCGGTCAGTGAATCGAGGCCTTTGTGGACCACAATGCCCGCTTAATGTGCCTAGCTCTGAGCTCCATCAAACTGCGTAATAGACAGTTTACATTACGACCTGAGGAAGTGGGCGTTGTTGCCCACGAAATGCATTGTCTTTTGTCTTGCAATAAAACTATTATTGATTTAATACCAGTGTAGATACCCGTCTCTAGGATCAAGGACCAAATAACGCCCCATGTAATGCAGCTGGCATGGAAGGGTCGATTCGTATTATAAATTAAGAAAGATCGGAGAGGATGTATTTTTCACCATGTTGGCTTGCACATCTGAGGACTTCCCAAGCTGTCCATCCACTATCCAGAGTTAGGAAAACTTTCCTGTAGCTTCTAGAACTCACAACGATGATGAAGAAAACACACCCACTAACCATTTCAAGTTGACCTCACACGTCTCCACCACCATTTATGGTCTTCACTCTAGTGAAGCTCTACCCAAGGGCGTAGGGCCCGTGGTCGCAGCGGTCGCCTTGGCGACCGGGCCCGGCTCCTGAGGAGGCGGGGGAGGGGCCCGGGGGGCCCATCTCCGTTTGCAGGGCCATGCGCCCGTTAGCGCTGGTAGGAGGGAGCCGCAGCCGCGGGGAGGGCAGCCCGACCTCTTCCTCCCTTCCTCTCCCCGGGGCCCCCCCTCAGATGCAGAGTAAGCGGCTAACGGAAGCGCTATAGGCAGAACTCACCTCCCTGCGTTCCACTCGCCGCTGATCTCCTCTCTGGCTGGCTCTGCATAGATGCTTACACACGCAGCTTCCGGCTAAACAGGAAGCTGCGTGTGTAAGCATCTATGCAGAGCCAGCCAGAGAGGAGATCAGCGGCGATTGGAACCAGGGACGGAGGTGAGTTCTGCCTATAGCGCTTCCGTTAGCCGCTTACTCTGCATCTGAGGGGGGGCCCCGGGGAGAGGAAGGGAGGGAGAGGTCGGGCTGCCCTCCCCGCGGCTGCGGCCCCCCCTCCATTATGGGGACAGGCAGCTACCTAATCTATCCTGGGGGGCAGCTACCTAATCTATCCTGGGGGGCAGCTACCTAACCTAATCCTGGGGGGCACCTACCTAATCTAACCTAATCCTGGGGGGCAGCTACCTAATCTAACCTATACTGGGGGGCACCTACCTAATCTATCCTGGGGGCAGCTACCTAATCTATCCTGGGGGGCACCTACCTAATCTAACCTAATCCTGGGGGGCAGCTACCTAATCTAACCTATACTGGGGGGCACCTACCTAATCTATCCTGGGGGCAGCTACCTAATCTATCCTGGGGGGCACCTACCTAATCTAACCTAATCCTGGGGGGCAGCTACCTAATCTAACCTATACTGGGGGGCACCTACCTAATCTATCCTGGGGGCAGCTACCTAATCTATCCTGGGGGGCACCTACCTAATCTAACCTAATCCTGGGGGGCACCTACCTAATCTAACCTAATCCTGGGGGGCAGCTACCTAATCTAACCTATACTGGGGGGCACCTACCTAATCTATCCTGGGGGCAGCTACCTAATCTATCCTGGGGGGCACCTACCTAATCTAACCTAATCCTGGGGGGCAGCTACCTAATCTAACCTATACTGGGGGGCACCTACCTAATCTATCCTGGGGGCAGCTACCTAATCTATTCTGGGGGGCAGCTACCTAATCTAACCTATACTGGGAGGCACCTACCTAATCTATCCTGGGGGCAGCTACCTAATCTATCCTGGGGGGCAGCTACCTAATCTAACCTAATCCTGGGGGGCAGCTACCTAATCTATCCTGGGGGGCACCTACCTATTCTAACCTAATCCTGGGGGGCAGCTATCTAATCTATCCTGGGGGGCAGCTACCCAATCTATCCTGGGGGGCAGCTACCTAATCTATCCTGGGGGGAAGCTACCTAATCTATCCTGGGGGGCAGCTACCTCATCTAACCTATACTGGGGGGCACCTACCTAATTATCCTGGGGGCAGCTACCTAATCTATCCTGGGGGGCAGCTACCTAATCTAACCTATACTGGGGGGCAGCTACCTAATCTAACCTATACTAGGGGGCACCGACCTAATCTAATTTATACTGGGGGCACCTACCTATATAACCTATACTGGGGGCACTTACTTATCTAACCTGTATTGGGGGCACCTAGCTAGCCTATACAGGTGGCAACTAAACTGGCTACCTATATTGGAGGCACCTACCTAACTAACCTATACTGGGGGCACCTACCTATCTAACCTACGCTGGGGGCAACTATTCTGGCTACCTATATTAGAGGCACCCACCTAGCTAACCTGTACTGGGGGCACCTATCTATCTAACTTATACCGGCGGCGCCTGCCTATCTCACCTATACCGGGGGCAACTATACTGGCTTACCTATGCCTGACTACCTATACTGGGGGTACCTATAGCTGGCTATAGGGATTTTGATATGTGTGTGCATCCGTCGGGTGTTGTCGGGGGAGGGGGGGCTGTTGTTGCTGGGGGGGGGGGGCCCACATCCAGATTCCGCATCGGGGCCCAGAGGTTTGTAGCTACGCCACTGGCTCTACCCAAAATAAATGTCCACCAACAAGGTGCCCTGAACACCACCATTAACCTGCAGCATCCTCAGATGTATGGAGAACCATCTTACAAGATCATCACCTGTAATCCCACCCAACACCACATGCTACATTCTCTCACTTTGCCACAGTGGTGGCTTCACTTCCATTAGATCCCAACACCCTCTACAGGACTATACACAGGATGCACAGCTGATCTTCTGAGGGACAGTTCAACCTAGATAAACACCAGGCAATGGGGATTGTGTCAATGGGCAAAATAAACTACAATGGTCTATTTATGGACAAGGTGGTGATGAATTCTGAGGCAGCTCAGCAGACCTATGCATGGCAGTTAGGTTCAGGATTATGTGATGTCTCAGCAGAGGAGTAACTAGAGGGAGGAGTCCCTGTGATCACATGGAGGCTTAGAGCTGTGGGGGTCCCCAACTACTAGCCTTCTTCTAATACAGGAGGCTATACTTCAGATCAACTGTTTTTGTGGCTACACTTGTTATGGGCATGAAGATCCTGATGGCCACACTTGTATTATGGCCCTTGTGAGATGGACATAAAAGGCAACAAGGGGAGGCAAGGGAAGGGGTGTGACCATTGGGAGGGGTCATCAAAGTTTTGCTGGGGGGGGGGGGGGGGGGCATGAATTGTAGTTACGCCACTGTGCCTCAGGATCAGCTTCTTCACCTCTGCAGGCCTCCTGGGCAGTATCAAAATATATCCTTTAGTTATGTTTATACCCAGTAACAACTTGCCGCCATGTTGTACAATGATCCATTATTCAGCCCTCGTCCCTCAATCCGGTCTCGTTGCTTCTAAATTGATAGCCGCATCCGCTCAAAAATATTTCTTTCTGACAAAATGGCTGGCCGGGCGCCAAGCAGTGCACTTTACAATATGATGAGACGTTTCACGATCACAGAGGAGTCAGGAGAATATTTTGTAAAAACTTGCTCAGTGTTTCTTGACCGCCTGCCATCGCTTTCAGCTAATTACGCCAAGAGTTCCTGAAAAACGTCCTGCTTCAGCTTCTCGTATTTAACTGTCAAGGTTAAAGAAAGACTGCGAGGAGCATCCCTGCCAGCAGAGCGCCACAGACAAAATGGAGCCAACGCCTGAAGGGCCAGCTAGCCTGAAATAGATCTGAGGAGGCCATAGGTGGGAATATCTTGTAGATGATGATGAGGCTGTTCCCATCTTTAGAACGATCTTACTTGGCATCCGCTGCGACAGTCACCTTCTGTGAGCATAAGCAATTGTTTCCAGAGGACGACTAAACACCAACTTATTTAGAATTTTAAAAATTACAGTAGTTTTCCATGCCAAACTTTCATTACAGTTATTCATTTTAGACCTTAAAGAGAAACTCCGACCAAAAATTGAACTTTATCTTAATCAGTAGCTGATACCCCCTTTTACATGAGAAATCTATTCCTTTTCACAAACAGACCATCAGGGGGCGCTGTATGACTGATATTGTGGTGAAACCCCTCCCTCAAGAAACCCCTCCCACAAGAAAAGTTCAAACTTTTGACAGTTTCCTGTCTGTGAACCTTGTTGCATTGTGGGAAATAGCTGTTTACAGCTGTTTCCAACTGCCAAAAACCATGCAGCAGCTACATCACCTGCCAACAGTAAAATGTTCACTGGAGTTCCTCTTTAAAGGATACCCCAACTGAAATGTGACATAATGAGATAGACATGTGTATGTACAGTGCCTAGCACACAGATAACTATGCTGTGTTCCTTTTTTTATTTCTCTGCCTGAAAGCGTTAAATATCAGGTATGTAAGTGGCTGACTCAGTCCTGACTCAGACAGGAAGTGACTACAGTGTGACCCTCACTGATAAGAAATTCCCCTTTTTTACCTCTTTCTTGCTCTCAGAAGCCATTTTCTGCTAGGAAAGTGTTTTATAGTTGGAATTTCTTATCAGTGAGGGTCACACTGTAGTCACTTCCTGTCTGAGTCAGGACTGAGTCAGCCACTTACATACCTGATATTTAACTCTTTCAGGCAGAGAAAGAAAAAAAGGAACACAGCATAGTTATCTGTGTGCTAGACACTGTACATACACATGTCTATCTCATTATGTCACATTTCAGTTGGGGTATCCTTTAAAGAGGAACCGTAACCAAGGATTGAACTTCACCCCAAACAGCAGTTGATAACGCTTTTCACATGAGAAATCTTTACCTTCTCTCATCAAGGGGCTCTGTATGGCTGATATTGTGGTGAAACCCCTACCACAATGTGATGTCAGGGCCTGGGTCCTGACAGTTTCCTGTCTGTGAGTCTAGTTGCATTGTGGGAAATAACGGCTGATTCCATCTGCCAAGCAACCAGTATCTCTCTCTGTGTATATGTATATCTATAAAAAAAGAACCTTTTAGCCTATTGCATTGTTAGGGGGTGTGGTTATACGTAATGGCAGTTGGTGCTGTCTTTTTTTTCTTGTCTGCCAGTAGTAAAGACGACGTGCAGGCTCATTGTGTATCAAACAATATGAAGTCACCCTAAGGGGAAAGTATACATCCGGCCCTGCTACGGTACCATCCATGGTATAAATGTACCTGCCATGCAGTGGGAGCAGAAACAGTTACTCAGAGATAAAAATAGTAGTAGAACCAATACTTACCCCGGGCTTCCTCCCACCCCATAAACACGTGCGAGTCCGACGCCGTCCTCCTGTGGTCTGCCATTCAGTCGCGATCAGCCCTGGTAACAGGCTCAATTAGGTCCAGTGTGGGTCTTCTGCGCATGCGCGGACCTACTGCACATGCCCAGTAGAAACGGACTGGCGTGACTGAGCCTGTTACCAGGGCTGATCGCGGCTGAATGGCAGGACAGCGTCGGACTCACATGGGTTTATGGGGCGGGAGGAAGCCCCGGGTAAGTACCGGTTTTACTTCTATTTTCATCTCTGGTAATCTTTAATAAATAAATACTCAGGCTCAGGGCAGTTTGGGCCCTCCCTGCTCCTGGGCCTTGTAGCTGCTATGCCCCCGGTCATCTGGCATACGTATCGGGCTTTAGCAGGAACGGGTGACCTGCACAGTGTCATATACCCATATCTTTTCCTCCACACCTCTGTCACTGCGGGCAGGTTTTGCTGTGCTGGCGGCTCCAGCTCGGATCTGGTGGATGGGAAGAAATCAGGGGAACCGTGAGCGCAGAGAGTTTAACAGTATTAGTTCAACACTACGCCCCCTCCTGCCCAGCTGTGATTGGCCTTGGCGCTGTTTGGATGGCAAGCGTGTGCCTTCCAGAGAGATGGCGCGGTCACTCCTGCCCCCTGCAGTGTGGGACTTCAGCCAGTTACTTTATAAAAAACTATTTAATCAGTGTTTGCCCATTATAAAATATTTCCTCTCCCTGATTTACATTCTGACATTTATCCCAGATGGCGACATCTTTACTGCTGGCAATGTTTGTTTGTTTGTTGTGAAGTGAACAGAAACAACATCTGGTCTCCCAGAGTACACTGGGGCAGAATGCTGTGACATCATAGCCTAGGCTAAACTTCATTGAGAGGGTGGGGATACATATCAATATACGCCAATATATAGATATAGGAAGTGTTTCTGGTGCTGAAACCAGGATATATACCGGTAATGTAAAAATTAGTGTGCTGAATACTTCGCTGCATTCTATTATATGTCATTGTGGTTCCTATGGGAATATGCCAGACTTTCTTCAGCTGAGACTAATCAGTACAGGCATCGCACAATTTCATGTACAGAACCGCCATGCTGAATGACTAAACGGCCAACACAATTGACCCCTATTGATTAGTGCCCTCTGCTTATCATTCCCACTTACCCTGCAGATTTACATTGTGATCTCTGCTGAGAAGCTGCTGGAAACTTTACCCCAGGACTAAACTTCATCCCAATCAGTAGTCGATACCCCCTTTTCCCAAATAGGGACATCTTTATGGCTTATATTATGATGAAACACCTCCCACAATGTGATGTCAGGGCCATGGCCCTGACAGTTTCCTGTCTGTGAACCTTGTTGCATTGTGGGAAATAACAGCTGTTTCCAACTGCCGGGTAAGCAATAGCTCCCTCTGTGCAAAGAACTCTCAGTAAAGGAACGTAAATCAGGGAGGGAACGTTTTTACAATGGGACAAACACCGACTAATTTATACATGACTATTGCAAAAACAAATAGCAGTTTATTCATTGCATTATTTTCACTGATCCATAGAAACTTGCAACTTGTCCCCAACATCCACTGAAGGATCATTAATGACTCTGCATGCTGGAAAACCCAAACATATCTGATTGCTTTGGTTAAAAAGGACCTTTCACCCAGGACTGAACGTCATCCCAATCAGTAGCTGATATCTCCTTTCACCATGAGAATGCTTTACCTTTTCTCAAATAGATCATTGGGGGGGGGGGGGGGTCTGTATAGTGGTGAAACCCCTCCCACTGTGTGATGTCATGACCAGTTTCCTGCCTGTGAACCTCATTGCACTGTGGGAAATAACAGCTTTTTCCAACTGACAAGGAAGCAGCATCTCCCTGTGTGCATAGAACTCTCAGTAAAGAACATTCCGTGCAGATCACCTGGCAGAACTAAAGATGTGGAAACATTTTACAATGGGTAAAAAATGACTAAATATTCTATAAATTAATGTTGTAAAAAAAGTAATTTTATTCATTGTGTTAATTTCACCACAGTTCCTCGTTAAAGAGGAACTCCAGTGAAAATAATGTAATAAAAAAAGTGCTTCATTTTTACAATAATTATGTATAAATGATTTAGTCAGTGTTTGCCCATTGTAAAAGCTTTTAAATCCCTGATTTATATTCTGACATTTATCACATGGTGACATTTTTACTGTTGGCAGGTGATGTAGCTGCTGCATGCTTTTTTGGCAGTTGGAAAAAGCTGTAAACAGCTATTTCCCACAATGCAACAAGGTTCACAGACAGGAAACTGCCAAGAGTATGTACTCAGAATTTCTTTGTGGGAGGTGTTTCACCACAATATCAGCCATACAGCGCCCACTGATGGTCTGTTTGTGAAAAGAAATAGATTTCTCATGTAAAAGGTGGTATCAGCTACTGATTGGGATAAAGTTCAATTCTTGGTCGGAGTTTCTCTTTAAGTACCACCTCTGACGCTGACAGCTTTTACTCCCCCACCCCCTATCTATAGTGCAAAACATGCCAATCACCATAGAGAAAACCATCCCTGTTTGTATAGAGAATGACCATTATAGAATGTGTGAATGGGCCTTCTCAGACGTGAATTGACGCACGTATTCTGTAAAGCACAACGGAAAGCATCAGGCCTTAAATAAAGGCATAGCAATAAACTGATAGCACCTCCTACAGTCGCCAAGCACCTCCTGCAGCGAAATGAGTTTTTAGCCAAAACGCACGTGCTTTCCACAATAACTTTTGGATCTTGCGCTTTCCTTTTTTTATTATTATTTATTTTGTAGTCAGCGGGGAGATTAGAAAACAAGAACATGTAGAGTAACTGACATTTGCCCTTTAAAGAACACCCACAGCAGAACCCCATTTAATCAAAGGCTTCAGAAATAGCTCAGCTCTCTGCTTGAGCGCCCGCGCGGCTGCTGGCCTGTTCTCGGAACGTGACTTCTTATTTGCCTCGTGAGGTAGCCGAGAGTTCCAGTGTATAAGGTGTCAGGTCGGAGACGCACGCGCCCCCATACACTCAGCGGTGCGTCCATAGGCTTCAAAGGGGCCCATATGGCTGAAATCACGCCACTCGCGGAACAGAAAGGAATTAGGCGGGAACCGTGCCAGCTACCCCTCAGGCAATGCATTTGCTCGATTTTCTACTGTGAAAAGAAGTTTATTTTTTTTTTATTCCTTCAGACAAATTAATGCCGGCTTGTCCTACCCTGTGGGGACCTAACAAGCAAATACATCATTTTATATTGTGTACATTAGTTTCTGTGCAAATGTTCTTATTTGAGTGCTGCCTTGTGTGTGTCTTGCATGTGGGAGATTGTTTATTTTATTCATATCATGTATTTATAGAGCATCTACATATAATAAAGTGGCCCCAGTTTAGGTTCTTATGAGAGGGAGACCACTGGAGAGACAACTAGTTGTGGACTTACTAAAAATTGTCTCCAATTAAAGAGGCACTGTAACAACATTAATTATTTAGGATACACATTTTTATGTCCATTATCCTGGTTTCAGCATCACAATCGCGTCCTATAAGTATGTATTGTATATTGGTTTGTAACCAGGGACGGTTTTTCCATGAAGTGAACCACGTGCTTCAGGGCGGCAACAATTAGAGGGCACAAGAGGCGGGTCCCCTCCCCAAAATGACCTCCTCCTTGCACTCCCTGTCTCCTCCTCCGTAGATGCACAGCGCCGCTTCACTCACCAGCTCTCAGCGTCCCAGCAATGGGATCTCCATCTGCCCATCCAGCGTCCTGTATCCATGGCTACAGCGGTGCCTCATGTGACCTGTTACCTGCTGCCGGGTCACATGAGGCACCGCTGTAGCCAGAGAGGAAGCAGGACTTCCCGTGTGGCTGGTGTTCCCATCACTAATATGCTGAGAGTGGGTTAGTGGTGAGGTGTCGGTGCATCACATACCCGGCATCCTGGGGATCAGATGCTGCTGCCAGCAGGGAGGAGATGCTGTCTTGGAGGAAGCAGAGGGAGGTAAGTGTAGTGCCAGTGCCTGCAATGCACAGCCCGATGTGTCTCACCTCTCCGGTCTGGCTTTGCCCACACACATGTCATGCGTGTGCGTGTGTGTGTGCGTGTGTGTATTGCTTCAGGCAGAAAAAAATTGAGAACCAGCCTCGTATCTAACCCACTGAGTTACACCTGAGTGCGACTATGGCTGTGCTCAGATGCAACATGATGTGTTTTTTGTTTTGCTGTCAAGTAACTGCACCACATTCCAAATGTTTGAGACGCATAGGTAGAGCCAGTTCTCTCATGAAGCAAGGTGAAACATTTGCATCAGGCACAGAGATTACAGGGGCGCCATGTTTGTACTGTGTTTACACTAACAGCATGTAGTCAGAGTAGGAGGAGTAGTGAGAGGAGAGCAAGGTGAAGAGGTCATCAGTGGGGAAAGCAGCTTGTTGTGCTGTGTGAGGAGTCTGACAGTGAGTGAGGAGAGGAGAGGCAGGAGAGCAGCAGTGTTTCATTTGTCTTCCACAGCAGAAGGGAGGAGGTGGCACTGCTGTCCTGACTGAGAAGGAATGGAGTGGCTGAGGGTGAGCAGTTGGTTTGTCAAAGACTCACAGCCAGCCAGTGTGCTATTGTGTTGAGCTGCAGAATCCTCACACGTTTGCCTCAGGCAGCAAAAAGTCTGGAACTGGCCCTGCGCATAGGATTACAAATATGACCCTATGGTTGCATTTAACTGCAGCTAAAAGGCACGTCAGGCTTGCTGATGGATGGCAGAATTTTGCTGATGAGCGTGTAGTTCTGCCCCCCATTTTAAGGAGGCGTTAGGTCATTTTGTATCATTGCCATTTTAATGTCAATATGTGGAAATGTGTTTTTTTTTTTTTTGAATTGCGAATCAAAATTTAACACAGTAGTACCACCAAAACGTGATATTAAGCTTCAGGACTGACTGTGCACCTCTCTTTGTAACTGGATCCTGGATTTTTAGACAAAAGAGAGCATCACCACATCTTCTCCCTTCATTCTAAAAACTAGGATTCCACAAGGCTTTGTGCTTAGACCCCTTCCCTAAGCCACTGTTTACAGCTGCCGCGCATAAATTATCATAGTAGTCTAGGCAGACAATAGACAGGCCTCTGCAAACTTTAACCTCTTTGGCGTCTCTCTATTTTAATTCTGGGGAGGGATAATCCACTAGGGTAAAAATTATTTCCCTGACTGGATCAAAGCTTTACCAGGCTTTACCTAATAATTATATCCGTGGATGCCCATAAAAGTATGGAAAGCAGCCAAGCCCGTTTTAAATGCAAATTTAGGGAAAACCCCACCATAACTACTTCCTGTCGTAAGAGATTCATTCCGCATCTTCAGCATTCTTCCTGTGAAGAATGCAAATCGAAACTTCTCCTCCACATACTTGTCTTCTGTACAGACTTAGGGAAAAAGCTCATTTGCCAAGCTTTTACATTATATTTATACACTTTAATTGGATGCTTTTCTTAGTCGTCCCTTTTTTCGTAGCTAAATAAGCCTATTTTGTCTTACCTTTCTTGGTGAGACCGTATGTCCCTTTGTTTGATTTAGTTTCCTGTTTTAGTACCTGTTCTAAAAATTTATAATCAAACTTACAGATTAAATTTACACCCTAAAAGGTTACCGATAGGGAAATAAAATGTTAAATGTAAATAAGCTCTTTTTCTTCACTTCTGTTCGTTGCCTTCGGGGTTCCTCGTGTTTCTTACTCTGATATATTTTTATGTTCGCCTTTTGTGATAAATGTTTAAAAATGTTGGGCACATTACCATAAGCAATAGCATGGCTCTGTGGGTGAATCAGAATCAGAATCATTTTTTTTCGCCAAGCATGACTGGGTCAAGCCCAGAATTGGGTTTGGCACAGAATGGAGTGGTACATAGAAAGGCAGGGAAAAACGTTAGAATGAGAGTAAAGCTGGCCATACACTGGCCCGATTTGCCGCCGTTTCGACAGCAGATTCGATCACTGGGATCGAATCTGCTGCCAATCGTTCGCGCTACACGCCGAATTTCGATCCATTTCGTCCGATCCCGTCGATCGCTCTGTGTGTAAAATTACCGTCGATCGCCCGCGGGTAGGGAGCGCGCCGCTAGCGGCGTTCGAGTGCCCGATGACCGACGCAATAGAGCCGCAAACATTACCTGCTCCGCCGGCACGACTACCCCCTGTCACTGCTGCTCCGTGTCCGCGCTGGTCTCCGGCATGCTTCAGTTCCTCCTGCCCGGCAGGAAGTTTAAACAGTAGAGGGCGCTGTACTGTTTAAACTTCCTGCCGGGCAGGAAGAAGTAAAGCATGCTGGACCTGGAGACCAGAGCGGAGAAGACATCGGAGACCTGGGGACTGGAGTCGCGCCGGCGGAGCAGGTAATGTATGCGGGCGGGGGGAGCGGCGGCAGCACCACCACCACCACAACAGATTGTGAACGGTTTCAGGCTGAAATCGGTTCACAATCTGTTTGCAGTAAAGGCAGCCATACGATCCCTCTCTGATCAGATTCAATCAGATAGGGATCTATCTGTTGGTCGAATCTGATGGCAAATCGACCAGTGTATGGCCACCTTAATACCTGCTACTGTTGCTATTTGGGTTGCATATTTTTCTTGTTAAGCCTACAACAGGGCGGGGATCAGACTGAATTTGTGTGAGAGGACCAGTGACCAGTGATGAGCGAAAATGCAAAAATTCTTTTTGCTGAATTTTCACTGAAAAAAAGCACACATTTCGTTTCCACAGGCGTATTTTTGATGGAATATTTTCACGTTAATTTTCGCCTAATGCCAGTATTATCACGTTAAATTCGTAGTTCATCGCGTACGTATTCCAACGTAGTCGTAGTACCGCTATGCAAAGCTTCGCCCGCTACGCGTAGTTGACGTATGGATAGCAAAGTTAACTACGCGTGCGGTAACTATACGTATCATTGCGCATACGTAGAAACATGATTGCCCTTCTATATGTATACGTATATAATTCCGCATTTGAAGGTGGAATGTACGCATACATTAGCGGATTATTGCGGACATTTTTCCGCATAAGCGTCCGTATACAGGGAAGTTTCTTGCGGATTATTGCGGACATTTTTCTGCATAGGGGCATAAGCGTCCGCATACAGCGAAGTTTCTTCAATTTTTGATGCTGGTCGAAAATGCAAATATTTCTAAAGCGTTTCTAGAAAATTCGCTGAATTCGAAAATGGGATTTTCGATGCGAAAATGACGTGGGCGAAAATTCGCAAGCAACACTGCCAGTGACAGTCTGCGGAACAGAAAGTTGACTAGTGTAAAGCTGCCGACCAAATACTTTACATGTGATTTATGCAACATCAACCAATCAGGGAGCTTGCTTTGGAACAGACTAAAACAAGCTCTGTTACTAACTGCCTTCACAGGAAACCATTAGTGGCTAGAGTGGGATTTTTCGGCTGCTCTGACACTTGGTGCGGTGCGATTGTAAACGATCGCACCAAACCCGAGAAATTGCACGGTGGCTATAACGTCTGGTCTGGTGTTATCACTGGTGGCGACACCTTTAGCACTGGCAGGTGATCTCTGCGGAATGTTTACTAAGAGGTCTGAAGTCAGTAAAAAAGATCTCAGATTTTACAGAATGCTCTTGATGGATGAGGGCAATGGAAATTCCGCATTATAAACAGCTTACGTTAAAGGGAACCTGAGCAAAAGCTAAAGTTCAAAAATAGATATTTACCTAAAGAGAGCAAAGCATCAGGATTCTATTGAGGTTTCCTCCATTCTCCGATGTCCCCCTTCACTCTGGGCGACCTCCGTCCAGATTGGGGCCGCGCTCCTCTCCTGTGCCCCCGTGCAGTAGCCACACAAGCATGGCCGCGCATGCACAGTAGCACGGAGACGCTCGTACTTGAGTGGCTCCAGCTTACTTGCGCAAGCGCGGCCGTGCTGAAGAGGGGGTGCGCCGCTTGGGTGGTTGGGCACCAAGGGGGGACATCAGAGCACTGAGGGAAGCCTCAATAGGATCCTGAGGCTTCCATCTCTTTACGTAAGTATCACTTTAAGCCTCGGTGGGAAGGCGGGGCTACACACCAAGTTACAGCAATATATAGCGATAGGAAGTGTTTCTGATGCTGAAACCAAAATAATGATGGTAAATGTGGGTATCCTGAAAAATTTACTGCATTCTACTGTATTTTGCTACGGTTCCTCTTTAAAGGACCACTGTGGCGAAAATCTTAAAATGTAAAATACATGTAAACAAATAGAGATAAGAAGTGATGTTTGCCAGTGTAAAATGACCCATATATTACTTTTCTCCTATGTCACTGTCACTTACAGTAAGTAATCTGACATTACCGAGAGGGTATGGACTAGCCCATCTCCTCATGGGAGATTCTCAGGGATTTCTTTATTTTCAAAAGCACTTGCTCCGTCCAACTGCCAAAAAAGTGTGCGGTGAGCAGGGAGGCTGGCCAGCATCTTTGTATAAATCTATTTCAGGGAGTGACTTTATAAAGAATAAAGAATCAGGATGTCAGATGAGAGAAGGAGTAGAAATGCTGGCACTGCAGCAGCCGTCTTTCATACAGGGAGGGGGAGGGGGGCAGCACAGTCCCAAGCTGTGGTGTGCGCACTGTGAATCCCCAGCGTGCTCAGGCCACAGTAGTATCTATAGTGCAAAGAGAGGGAGGAGAGCGCCGGCACTGTTGTCATACACTTTATTCAGACCATTGCAAAATACAATTAAAAAATATCCATATAAAAATTAGGCGACACATACCATAAAAGACTGTGGATGGTGCGGTGGGTGCAGGGGGTGAAGAGCCTTACAGCCGTTTCGCGCGTTTGTGCTTCTACGGAGGCTGCCTTCGTAGAAGCGCAAACGCGCGAAACGGCTGTAAGGCTCTTCACCCCCTGCACCCACAGTCTTTTACGGTATGTGTCGCCTAATTTTTATATGGATAAAGAATAAAGAATCCACCATGGCCTCAATTCACTAAGCACTGCAGTTTAGACTAGTCTACAGATGGTTTTTAGTCTACTGACGGTTTGGTGTAATGTTTTAGACCTGTTTTTAGACCTGGTCTAACATTCAGTAATTACACAATTCACAGAGGCAAACAAGGAGTAACCACGCCCACTTTTACTGTCAGAGATTAGATCAGCTGATTTCTTGTCAGTAAGGGCTCGTTTCCACTGTTGCGATGCAATTTCGCCGGCATTCCGACGCTTGTAAAAACGCATGCGGATGCGTTTCCGCAAGCGGTTTTACCCGCGATTTCGCGTGCGATTTCGCATGGCAGGGTGCCATGCGAAATTAACCATGACACTGCCAGGGCAAAATAACATTGAAAAAGGTGCGAAATCGCACGCGAAATCGCGGGTAAAAACGCATGTAACAAACGCATGCGTTTTTACTATTAAATACATTAGCGGCGATTCGCACGGATTCCCTACTCGGCGAATTCTGTGGGTCCCGTCGTGCACATTTGGCCCGCCGCCAAATCGCTCCCGCACGCCGCACATGTGGAAACAGCCCCGGCCACTTTAGTGTAACAAGCGAATCCGCATCTCGTCGCCGCATGCGGATTCGCTATGGTGGAAACGAGCCCTAAAGTAAACCTGTGAGGTATTTTAAATGTGAGGATGGAACTTTTTCAATTAATTATGCAGGAGTTTAATTGTATGTAGAGGAGAGCTCATCAGAGGAGAAGGATGCCAGTCATAGCTACTCGTTTGTGAATTGCATCTTTTGATCATTTCCCCTGCTTTACCCACCAAATGGTTTAGACTAGGTCTAAAAACAGGTCTAAAATAGTGAATTCCCCTTTGATGCAACTGACCAAACAATAAGTAGACTAAAAACCATCAGTAGACTAGTCTAAACTGCTTAGTGAATTGAGGCCCATGGAGAGATGGACTAACCCAAAACCTGGCGGTAATATCAGATTTCTACAGCCTACTGTAAGTGACAGCATTATAGGAGAAAAGTAATTTATGGCGCATTTTACTCTGGAAGAAACGTGCGTCTTATTTGTATGTTTTTATATATATTTTAAATTTTAAGATTTTCGCGACAGTGGTCCTTTAATAAGTCCTTTTCTTATCATTTCTGCTGGAGGGACTCTGCTTTTAAACCTATCCCTCCAGTTTATGATTAAACCGCTAAGCCTGGTTGTGAGCCATTAATTGCGAGTACAGTACGAATCCTTGTAGGTAGGCCTCAGCGGCCTGGATGTGCTGCGTTACAAGCCCCCCCAGCATTCGGGGGCTGTAAACCGCGTGGTTGGAGGCAGATAAAGAGGCGATACGTTACATTGGCGCGGGCGGCGAGCACTGGGGCGAATGTGTATCTGTTAGCAGGAATCACAGCCGGCTGACGCGGCCCCCAAGTGCTGCTGGAGGCAGAGAAAACTATAATGTTTGAAACCGGCGTCCATTATTCAAGAAAATGGCAAAGATTATTGCTCAAGTGTAACGCTCTCTCTAACCGCTTTGCCCTCCTTGTTCCATTCCCCATTCAAATCCCAGGTGAAAATCTCTCCGCGAACGGCTTAAAAAGTTCAGAAAAAAAGAGAGAAAGGAAAATGGGAGACATAAATTTAATCCCTGAATAATGTGTAGTTTCTCTTCTTACACATCGGCAAGCACAGCTACCGTCCTCTCTTAATGTCAGGGTGAGTTAAAGGAACTAAGCAATGCAGAATTTGTTTTTACAGCTGAACTCCAGGCAAGCATAAAAAATCACCCGTTTAATCCAGTTTTTGCATTCAGGAAAGAATGATTAAAAGCATTCTTAAATACAGCAGGAATAAGAGGCAGATTCGGTCTTTAGAGCCGCTTCCTGTAACCCTCGGCATGCTGGGAGTCAGAGGCCTGCCCTGCTGACCAATCAGATTCTCCTGACCTACACAGTGCTGTCAGTTAATGGGCCGATCCCCCTACACTGACCAATCAGTATCAATGGAGGAGGAGCTTCACCAATGCTGTGTGGCTCAACTGCAGAGGGGAGAAAGCTGTGAACACATAGCCAGGGCCGTTTCTTGGGCAGTGCGGGCAGGACCGGCAAGTAGAAGAAGGGGGGGAGGAAGAAGGGCATAACCGCTAGGGAGATGGTGACACACGGTGCAGCCAAATGGAAGAAGTAGATTACCATCTCAAGCACCTTCCTTGACTCCTCCTGGGCTGCCTGCGTCAGACGTTAAATCATCATCACGTCACCACCACATGATGACACCTGATGTCCTGTAGCGGTACTGCAGGCTGTCAGTGTGTGGCGCCCATGGAGGAGTCGGCTTTCCGGGCTCTCTTCGCCTGTGTGTTTTCCTGGTCCCTGCTTCCTCCTGGATGAGCGGCTGGTCACTAGTAAGTAGGCAGATCTACTTGTGACCTGTGGCTGTGTGGCTGTCCCTAAAGAGTAAGGGTTTGCAATTTTTACACCCTTGCCCTGGGTGCAAATTAGTGTAGAAACTGCCCTGCACATAGCCATTTATCAAAGTTAAAGAGTACCCAAGGTGCAGTGGCGTAGCTAAGGTGCCTTGGACCCCGATGCAAGTTTTACACTGGGGTCCCCCAAGCACTCTATACATAACAATTAATATGGCGCACCAAAACCTGCCAATGGCAACTACAGTGTTAGAGGTGCAGGAAGGGGATGGGGAACAGCTTGTTAATGATTACCACTATTCAAAGTATCTATAGAAGTGATTATTATGCGCACAGGACCAATAGAGAGGTAATACTGCAGTAGAGGAAGGGCCTTTTGAGGCCCCTCTGGCCCAAGGGCCCCAATGCGGTCGCTACCTATGCTCCCCCTATTGCTACGCCCCTGCCAAGATAAACCTCAGCTCAAAAAACACATACTTTCCTAAGAAGAGGAAAACCTCTGTATCCTGTAGAGGCATAACATGCTAACCTCCATTGCTGCTTCTGGATCCCCCGAAGAAACGATCAAGAGCTTGCTGGATTGAAGATCTGGGACGGGATACTCTTTGTGCACAAGAAGCTCCATAGTAGTGCACAGGCATGGCCTAGCTAGGGCCTGAAGAGGAGTGTGATCTGAGTGTTCTGGAGGCTCCAGTGGCAGAAGGTGCAAGGAGGACACGGAAAACCACTGCAGCATCCACAGGTTTCCATCTTCCTAAGTACATGCTTTTTGATCCCCAGATCGCCTCGGGTTCACTTTTTAGTTAAATGGTTTCTTTCCCATCAAAATTTGATTATGATCGGGACATATGACTATGGTAGGATTAGATTGTGAGTTCCTCTGAGGACAGTTGGTGACATGACTATGTACTCTGCAAAGTGCTGCAGAAGATGTCAGTGCTATATAAATTACATAATAATAATAATATGGTAGGACATTAGACTATGACAATGGTGGGATTAGATTGTGAGCTCCTCTGAGGACAGTCAGTGACATGACTATGTACTCTTTAAGGAGCTGCAGGAGATGTCAGTGCTATATAAATACATAATAATAATATGGGAGAACATTAGACTATGACTAGTATATAGTCATATATAATAATAATAATAATAATAATAATAATAATATGGTAGGATTAGAATAGTGAGCTCCTCTGAGGATAGTCAGGGACATGACTATGAACTCTATAAAGTGCTGCAGGAGATATCAGTGCTATATAAATAATAATAATAATGGGAGAACATTAGACTATGACTATGGTAGAATTAGACTGTGAGCTCCTCTGAGGACAGTCAGGGACATGAGTGACTATGTACCACTCTATAAAGTGCTACAGGAGATGTCAGTGCTATATAAATAATAATAATATGGTACGAATATGGGAGAACATTAGACTATGACTACGGTAGGATTAGACTGTGAGCTCCTCTGAGGACAGTCAGGGACATGAGTGACTATGTACCACTCTATAAAGTGCTACAGGAGATGTCAGTGCTATATAAATAATAATAATATGGTACGAATATGGGAGAACATTAGACTATGACTACGGTAGGATTAGACTGTGAGCTCCTCTGAGGACAGTCAGGGACATGAGTGACTATGTACCACTCTATAAAGTGCTACAGGAGATGTCAGTGCTATATAAATAATAATAATATGGTACGAATATGGGAGAACATTAGACTATGACTACGGTAGGATTAGACTGTGAGCTCCTCTGAGGACAGTCAGGGACATGAGTGACTATGTACCACTCTATAAAGTGCTACAGGAGATGTCAGTGCTATATAAATAATAATAATATGGTACGAATATGGGAGAACATTAGACTATGACTACGGTAGGATTAGACTGTGAGCTCCTCTGAGGACAGTCAGCGACGTGACTATGTACTCTGTTAAAATGTTACAGAACTAGGACTTTAGAGGTAAAATTGTACCTGGATCCATTGCCACAGCCCAGCGTTCACCCTGGTGGGAGGAAATGAAAGGGATTGGTTGGAGTAGCGTAAACTATTCTTCCAAAGTCTTTATATAACATTGTCAAACTTCTGTCCACCATTAGTATGTGGATCACGCATTCTGGGCAGTGTTTGTCGTCTTGGACAAATATTATTTCTCGAAGTCTAGCTGCCTTTTGTGAGAGGGAGAGAGGGGTCAACTTCAAAGCCAGAACCATGATTGCTTCTATTCCCCAGCTCTCCTTCCGCACAGCTTGGTGGGCTGAACATTCAATCTGCTCCTGGATTCAAATGGAAACTTCACTGGGATTATATAAACAGAGAGCCCTTCACTGCTTGTGTCACGTGACCACCTGTGTCAGCTGACCAGCCTGGCTTCTGCATCTGTAGTACCCTATATGCCAGTTGTCTAGTTTTGTGCTAATGTTTTTTTTTTATTATTATGCATTTATATAGCTCTGATATTTTCTGCAGTTACATACAGAGAATACCGAGAAAATTGCACATTTTCCAATTTTTGAGAGGGTGATAAGAAAGAGGAACACCTTTAAAATATGCCCCCTGCCACACCACTAACCATGGCCCCACCACAACTCTAATTATACCCCGCTACAACTCTAATCACACCCCTGGCTGCCACAGCTCTGACCACGCCCTACCACACCTCTAATCACGCCACACCTATGTCCACACCCCAACCACGCCCCTAACACCTCCAGCCACACCCCTGAGCCCCTCCTAGTCATGCATAACAATGAAAATTTAAAAGCAACAGATGTAGCTTTATAATTCAAACCACACTGATCCTCATTAGTTTTCAATGAAACATGTTTTTCTGTAGACAAATAGATATATTTATTTACATAGATCTTACTACTTCAGTCCTTAAAGAGGGATATATGAAGAGCAAAGAGGGACAGAGAGATTGGGTTATCAAAGAGGAACTGTGAAAAAGACAGTATGTAACTGCTGTTCAAAGGAACTCACCATCTAATGCTTCTAACACAGTCTTAAAGTAAACCTGAAGTGGGTTAAAACTTAAAAGATACTTATCTCAGTTAGAGATGGCCCGAACAGTTCGACGGCGAATAGTTCCCGACGAACTTCTGCTGTTCACGACGAACGGCGAACATATGGTGTGCTCGCCCCGCCGGATCAGTGAATAATGGCGCACAGCGCCTATGCATAAAAATGGCGCCGCATTAAAAAGATACGCTTATCGCTATTTATTGTTAGTACTGCATAATAATGGTGCACAGGGAAAAAAGAAGAAAAACGGCACACACTAACGTTGTTTATCAATAGTGCCGTTCATTTCTCAAACAGCAGACGTTATTGCCCACAGTAACGTTATTAATCAATAGCGCCCTACATAAGCCAAACTGCAGACGTTATTTAACTGCAAAACGGTGAATGGATTTACTGTAACACTGTCAAAGTTAGGGTTAGGCACCACCATGGGGGTCTTAGGGTTAGGCACCACCAGGGGGGTCTTAGGGTAGGCACTATCAGGGGGGTCTTAGGGTTAGGCACCACGAGGGGTTCTTAGGGTTAGGCACCACCAGGGGGGTGGTTAGGGTTAGGCACCACCAGGGGGGTCTTAGTGTTAGGCACCACCAGGGGGTCTTAGGGGTAGGTACAGAGAGGGTTCTGTGTGTTAACGCTAAATAACGATAAGGCTTTAACGCTAAATAACAATAAGGCTTTAACGTTAAATAGCGATAAGCGGCAAACAGATTAGCGGCAACACCGTGCGCCATTATTCGCAGGCGCCATTTCTCAGATGGATCCCGCCCCGCCCCCTATACATCATCAAGCCAAAACTTTGACCCGTTACCTCACAGTCAGCAGACACATGGCAGCCAATCAGCTAGCACCCCCTCCTGGACCCCCACCCCCCTATTAAAAAGCTGCTGACTGTTAGTGAGAGCAGGGTCAGACTTGCTGCGGATAGGTAGGGAAAGCATTAGCTAGGCCTGTGTTCTTGTTCCTCACTTACTGTGAAAGCATCCCAAACAGCCTTTTTGAGGGCTAGCACATCGGTCTCCAGTGTTTTTTTTTTTTTGTGTGTGTGACATTTCACAGCCCACTGACACCCAGAGCTGTGGGCACACTACTGCTGTTGCCTCATTAAGTTGCAGGCACAGAACCACTCTTGTGCATTATTATTTCACTGTATTCTGATACGACTATTGCATTTCTCTGTGTGTGACACGTCACAGCCCACTGACACCCAGAGCTGTGCACAGTACTACTGCTATTGTTGCTACATTAACCACCTTAGCGGTATGGACGAGCTCAGCTCGTCCATTACCGCCAGAGGGTGCCGCTCAGGCCCTGCTGGGCCGATTTACATGAAATAAAGAGCAGCACACGCAGCCGGCACTTTGCCAGCCGCGTGTGCTGCCCGATCGCCGCCGCTCTGCGGCGATCCGCCGCGAGCAGCGGCGAAAGAGGGTCCCCCCAGCCGCCTGAGCCCTGCGCAGCCGGAACAAATAGTTCCGGCCAGCGCTAAGGGCTGGATCGGAGGCGGCAGACGTCAGGACGTCGGCTGACGTCCATGACGTCACTCCGCTCGTCGCTATGGCGACGATCTAAGCAAAACAAGGAAGGCCGCTCATTGCGGCCTTCCTTGTTTATTCCGGGCGCCGGAGGCGATCAGAAGAACGCCTCCGGAGCGCCATCTAGTGGGCTTTCATGCAGCCAACTTTCAGTTGGCTGCATGAAATATTTTTTTTTTTATTTAAAAAAAACCCTCATGCAGCTGCCCTGGCGATCTTAATAGAACGCCAGGGTGGTTAAGTTGCAGGCACAGAACCACTCCAGGAATGTAATGTGATTTCTGGCCTTTAGGGATTAAAACACGACTTTGTGTCAACTCTGTAATTTTTGCTGGGACTTTTGGCATGGATCCCCCCCTTGCATGCCACAGTCCAGGTGTTAGACCCCTTAAAACAACTTTTCCATCACTTTTGTGGCCAGAAACAGTCTTTGTGGGTTTAAAATTTGCCCACCCAATGGAGTCTATGGTTGTTTGCAAGGTTTGCATGTTCGTGAACACGGAAGTTCGCGTTTGCTGTGTTGGGGGCCCTGGGGCGCCTCTTGGTCTAATAGCAATCAGTGTGTGACTGCTGGGGTTACTCTGAGTTAACCTTCATGCTTCGATTATGAGTCAATATACCAAGCCGATTGATCGCTCCCAAGGGCACAAGAGAGGCCCTGAAGTGTACTTTTTATGGGGCACAAAAATGTGCTGCATTTTGGCGGCAGCCCTGAGTCTTCCCTGCTGGAATAAGCTCTGTGTGATCTTATCCCGAGATTCTGCGGCTAAGGACAGGAACTATACGGTAAACTGATAGACTAGGATCTGGCTGTGTGTTGTCTCAGCTGTGCCCCCAAGACGGCATTCGGCTTAGAGTGTTATCAGAAGCAGGACGGTATTGAATTTCATGCGTCCAGGCTGAATCCAATAACCTGTCGCTATCTGATATTGATTTCATTCCAACCTAAAATTTGTATCTGTAAATCCCAATCCCTGCACCAGCGTCCCCTGTCTTGCTCCCTGACACCGGGTGCTGCCTTTGCTGCTCTATAAAAGATCAGGTCATTGAGATGTACTTCCCGGGAGTGTTATTTAAACAAATTTCTCCATCTTTGATAAGTGCTTTGAGCTGAAGGCAGGGAAGAGAGGATATTGCTCTATTTCATGGAGATGCTAACCCTATGTCTGCTTCCATGAAAGCAGGAACTAGACACACTGCAGATTTTTTTGCAGGACTTGTATCAGCTGTAACAAAGAAATGTTTTTCTTTAAATGTCATTATGATGTTGCTTATCTTCTAGGGCAAAGCAGAAGTTTTGAGTTCAAGACTGCTTCAAAGAGACACTGAAGCGAAAAAAAAGTATGATATAATGAATTGGTTGCGTAGTACAGATAATTACTAGTACATTAGTAGCAAAGAAAATATTCTCATTTTTTCTTTCTTTCTTTTTTTTTTTTTTATAACATTGCATCATTCTCTAATATTTGCAGCTTACACACTACTCAGCATTCTAAATGATTTTACAGAGCAGGCCAGTGGAATTTTGGCCTGTCCTCTGAAGAGAAAAATAAAATACAATGACTGACAGTTGAGATAATAAGCTTCAGAAGACAGAGCTCTCTGCGACTTTGAAAGTCGTGGAGCTTAATGGCTCTTTTGCATAGATAACAGCTGGAGTTTCTTAACTCTTCCTATACTGGAAACAATATTAGACTTATGTCTCTGCTCCTAATGTTTTATTTCTTAGCTGTACTACACATACAAATCGTTATATTATATAAATCGTACATTTTTTTTCCGCTTCAGTGTCTCTTTCAGCAGAGGGTATTTGCAGAAAGTTCAGGTCACTCCCAGCTTTCGTTTCGCAGAGTTGTGTTGGATTTTTGGTTGAGATGGTGAAATTGTGATTTTGAGCAGTGTAAATGTTATTTAGATCAGTTCTCTTCTTTTTTATTTTATTTTTATCCTTGAATAACACTCTATTTACCTGACATGGGGGAGACAGGAAAAAAACCTGGGAAATTGTCCAAGCGCGGCTGCTGAGAATGTAATGGAGGCGCATAAGGAGGCATTGTGCCACAGAACTTCTAGAATCCTTACTTTCACAGGCTGTTCCAAAGGAAAACTGACTTCCTGGAGAGCCATTTAATTTGCTTTGTTTAGATTTAAAACACAATTATAGTGAAAGAAAAAGAATGAGGGCAAAGACTGGCCTGCCACCGGTGTTTCAGGAACGTCCTCTCTGCTCTAAAATGTAAGCAACAGCATAATAACCTTTAAAGAAAAACATTTCTTTGTTACAGCTGATACATATCCTGAAATAAAATATGCAATGTGTCTACTTCCTGATTTCATGAAAGCAAACATAGGGTTGACATCCTTTGTTTACAAATGATCTGCTCTGTCGAGGCAACCAGCTGACACAGCTGAGGGATCAAATTACAACTAGTGATTAGTCACAAATGAGTGGGAATCAGACGGGCAAAACTCTCTAAATACATACAGGGTGCATTTTTCTCTGTTTTCCTTCTGTCCTGTTCAATCATACAGGTCCACTTTTAGGCTGGTTTCACAGTAAGACGTTACAGGCGCACGTTACAGCAGCCTGTAACGCACCCCAACTCACAGCAATGAAAAATCAATGGGCTGTTAACAGTGCCCACGTTGCGTTACAGTGTAACGCTGCACCTCAAGATAACGTATGGCATGCAGTACTTTGGACGCGGCTGAGCCGCGTTAGACTGTTTGCACATGCGCTGTAATGTTGGGGAGGAGGGCAGAGCGGCCAGGCACATGGCTAATTAATATTCACTGCACGGTGTGACGTGCAGTGTTTACCTCCTGGAGCAGCCGCTCTGTGCGGCGAGTGGCTGGCGGGACCACGTGATGCCGCATGCGTCCAAGAGTACGCATCACGGACGCCAGAGTGAGCTGCACAACGCGGCTCACTCTGACGTCCGCATCCAGCACCACCAGGCGTTGCGTTAGGGGCACGTTATGCGACCATAACGTCTCCTAAAACGCAACGTCCTGGTGGGAAAGAAGCCTAAAGCAAAAACAAACAAAAAAACAAAAACAGGGCTTATGTCCAGTGGCGTAGCTAAGGAGCTGTGGGCCCGATGCAAGTTTTACAATGGGGCCCCCCAAGCACTCTATATATAACAATTGATACGGCGCACCAAAACCTGCCGATGGCAACTACAGTGTCAGAGGTGCAAGAAGGGGATGGGAAATAGCTTGTTAATGATTTCCACTATTCAAAGTATCTATAGCAGTGATTACTATGAGCACAGGACCAATAGAGAGCTAATACCAGTGGCGTAGCAATAGGGGGTGCAGAGGTTGCGACCGCATCGGGGCCCTTGGGCTAGAAGGGCCCACCCCTCAAACACAGTATTCACACTTTATTGGTCCTGTGTTTATAATAATCACTTCTATAGATGCGTTGAATAGTAGTAATCATTAACAAACTGCTTCCCATCCCCTTCTTGCACCTCTGACACTGTGGTTGTCCTTGATTGTTTTTGGTGCGCCATAGCGATTGTTCTGTATAGGGTGCTTGGGGGGCCCCATTGTAAAACTTGCACTGGGGCCCACAGCTTCTTACCACCGTCCTTTGACGCAATGGGCTAGCGCAGTAATAGCAACTTGCATATTAAACCAGTAATGCGAGTGACGCTTATCTGTTAACAGACGGTGTTCCCCCTGCATTGGAATTGGTAAAATTGGCGTGCTCTCCTTGCGCTCGGCAACTTTAGCAGAATTTAGATCATCAGACGTTAGCCTGAGAGAGACTGCTTGTTATTATTGCTAGTGCAGAGTGGGCTGTGAGAACTCCAGTTACGCACTTTCAGCTGTAGAGATTCAGTTTACAGCAATCGCTAACAGCCTATCATAAACCAGGGAAAACAGTACAGAAAGGTTAATTGCAATAAGCGATAAAACTACGAGGATACTTATATAACACAAATCAGTGGGATAATTCCCGCAGTCTTATAAATAAATAAGCGTATGTTACTTTTGGCATTCCACACACCGGTAAGCAAGTGCCAGAACTCCTATGGAAGCACCTAAGGAACAAATTAGCAGAAAGATTCTCCTCAACTTGTGACCGCTCTTCTCTCTCATTGTTTAGCTGAAATTCCCGCCCGCCCAAACAAGCCCAGCTATTGGACAGTTGACACACAGCCCTCCTCTTTGCACTCTGCAGGCTGCATGGAAGGATTGACCTCTGACAATGTCACAAGCTGTACACGCGTGTAAATGGCAGGCGATGTAATTTATTTGTACCATAAATTATCCTTTTGTCTGCCAAGTTATTGTATTGGAAAACTTTAATAAAAAGATATGTTAAAAAAAAGTATCTTTTTGTTTTTTATTCCGGATAGTTTATGACAGTTTTGATGTGTGAGTTCCGTATTACTTTAACTGACTTATTTCCCGTACTGAGTCTCTCTTTCCGTGTCTTGTGAGCTATGTCTAATTTCTAGCCAGCCATCTCAGTGACTAATACTTATCGCCGGGGATAATTGATATACAAAATATGTAAATACGGGCGGATTCGCTGAGCGTGAATAATATCAGGGCCGACCAGGAATAGCGCGTCCAGCTCATTCCTCCTGAGACCTGCCAGACTTTTATAGCTTCTTTAATTAACAGGCGATCAATCTATTATCAGCGCCTCACACACCTCCATTCTATCTTAGCGGTCGCGAGGTCGGGATCCCGACAGTCACGCCGCCGGCGCATCTGGGAAGGGCCGTCCTCAACTGTGGGGAACGTAAAGGAGGTTTAAATTTAAAGAGACTCTGAAGTGAGTCTACAAGCATGTTATTACTGTAAATCACTTTACATAGTGCTAAACCGCCGCTATCCCGGGCAAAACGAGGGGTCTTTACCCCCAAATCCCCTCTGTAAACTCGAGGAAGCGCTTCCTGAAGAGGCAGAGCTTAGCCATGTAGCTCTGCCTCTCAGCGTCAATCCCCGCTGATCTCCGCCTCTCCCTGCCCCTCTCAATCTGCCTTCACTGAGAGGGGTGGGGGAGAGGCGGAGATCCGCGGGCAGATTAACGCGCATGGAGGCAGAGCTGCGGCTGAAAGCTCTGCCTCCATGGGCAGCAAAATCCACGACCGAGAAAGTCGTGGATTATGCAGGTGGGATTTGGGGAGTAATAAAACCCTTGTTTTGCCGCGGGATATCGGCGGTTTAGCACTATGTAAGGTGCTTTACCGTAATAACATGCTTGTAGACTCGCTTCAGAGTCTCTTTAAATCCTATAGCAATAGTAGATTAACACAAAGTTAAAGGACAACTCTGAACAAGTAAAAAATACATCACCTTGCAAATGACCATTGTATTCCTATGAAGGGTTTTAACTTATTTTTAAAACTAGCAAGTGTAATTACCCCAAATTTCTCTCTTTTCTGCTGAAGAAGTAGCCTATCTGCCATCTCCAAACAGCGCCCTCTGGTGTCTGAAGAAGGTAGTTATTGAGTTGCAAAACATGGACCTGAACTCTTGCATTGGACAGAAGGAAAACAGAGAGAAATGCACCCTGTATGTATTTAGAGAGTTTAGCCTGTCTAATCCCCCCTCATCTGTGACTAATCACCACTGTAATTTGATCTGTCAGCTGTGTCAGCTCAGGAATCTCCTGTGCCATGGCAAAGCAGCTAATTTTACAAATTAGCTGCTTTGCCATGGCACAGGAGATTCCTGAGCTGACACAGCTGACATGGAAGCAGACATATTGTTAACACCCTGGGTTTACAACCCAGGGTGTTAACAATATGTCTGCTTCCTCAATGAAAGCAGGAAGTAGACACTCTGCCAATTTATTGCAGGATTTGTATCAGCTGTAACAAATAAATGTTTTGCTTTAACCTCCTGAGCGATAATCCCGAGCTGAGCTCGGGGTATGTCGCACAGGAGGAGTTCTCAGGCCCTGTTGGGCCGATTTGCATAATTTTTTTTTGTTACACGCAGCTAGCACTTTGCTAGCTGCGTGTAACTTCCGATCGCCGACGATCCGCCGCTACCCGCCGTGCCGCGCAGCCCCCCCCCCGACCCCTTGCGCAGCCTGGCCAATCAGTGCCAGGCAGCGCTGAGGGGTGGATCGGAACTCCCTCTGACGTCACGACGTCCATGACGTCATCCCGCCCCGTCGCCATGGTGACCGGGGAAGCCCAGCAGGAAATCCCGTTCTGAACGAGATTTCCTGCTTACTCTGATCGCCGAAGGCGATCGGAGTGGGTGGGGGGATGCCGCTGCGCTGCGGCTATCATGTAGCGAGCCCTGGGCTCGCTACATGATTTAAAAAATAAAAAATTTAAAAAAATTGTGCTGCGCCACCTCCTGGGCGATATAATTGTATCGCCCAGAGGGTTAAAGGTTACTATGCTGTTGCATATCTTTTCGATCAGAGAGAAAGTTATGAGTTCAGGTCCGCTTTAAATGACACTTGAAGTGAGAGGGATATGGAATGGAGAGTGCCATATTTATTTCTTTTTAAGCAATACCAGGTGCCTGGCTGCACTGCTGATCCTCTGCCTCCAATACTTTTAGCCATAGAAGTTTGCCTCCTTAAAACAGAAGGTATTTGCAATTATTCAGGTTGGAGTGAGCTCTGAGGTATCCCATAATGCATCACTGTTGAATATGCAAATCATCCCATTGATGTCCCTGTAAGCTAGCCACACCTCCAGAACCTCTGGAATGCAATGATGTGTCAGTTTGTTAATATTACAGAGCCATAATAATCCAACATGCATACAGACTGTTTAAGACTTGCTGGTCCTCATCAGTGCATGGCATGCACATTTCTGGTTTGCATAGCATTTTAGTAAGAGGGCTTTTTGATCTCTTTCAGCCCCTTACACACTCCTAGGAGTTCTGGTTCACCATCAGTCAGCGATGGAATATAATGCTCAGTATTGATCAGGGATGAGTCGGCATACACTTACGTTACACCTGAGTTCACTTATCCTTTAAATACCTGTAACAGTCTAACAGAGCATTATCTCCTTCCCGTAGCTGGTCCAGGAAAGCATAGGAGAAAGCCCGCATAGAATGGCTTCATGCCCAGTGACGGAGGTCTTGCCGCAAATGAGATGCCAGAATCCGGCTGCGTAATCGCATTTGCCGGGACGGTAAAAATAATGGATCTCATCCCAATATATCACTTAACCTCGGTGCTGTGATAGGGACTGGGGCTGCATCTCTCTAATCCCTTACACGCTATCAGGACGCTAAGGCGTGGGTAGGGGTAGCCAACCGAGAAATTGTACAGCAGCCTAATGTTAATCTTTTCAGGTTATCAGATCTCTGCCTGGCCAGACAAATGGGAAGGTCTTAAGCGATTGTTTCCCGGGCTAGGTGCCTTCATGCCGTCAAAGGATTTAACCTATTTCTTGCTAGAGGGAGTGCGGAAGCTTCCCGGCTTTGCTGAAAGACCACGGCGGAATGAGAAATAATATATTTTCCCAAACTAGAGGGGGCACGGTGCAAAGAAACGCGTAAACTGGAACAGTAGGGGTTAAATCCATATCATGTCTAGGCTAGCGGATAATGGGTTAATCCTATATCACATCTAGGTTAGCTGAGAATGGGTTAATGCTACATCATGTCTAGGCTAGCAGAGAATGGGTTAATCCTACATCATGTCTAGGCTGGCAGAGAATGGGTTAATCCTACATCATGTCTAGGCTGGCAGAGAATGGGTTAATCCTACATCATGTCTAGGCTGGCAGAGAATGGGTTAATCCTACATCATGTCTAGGCTAGCAGAGAATGGGTTAATGCTACATCATGTCTAGGCTGGCAGAGAATGGGTTAATGCTACATCATATCAAGGAGGGCCAGGGAAAGGGAAGGGGACAGACATTTAATTAGATTCCCAATTTCACTTGGTAATTTCAACCCAACCGCCACAATTGTACATCAATGAATAGGTCGTGACCTAGTTGCTGTGAAAAAGGTAATAATTTATTGGTTATGTGACTCATCAAAGCATAAAAGCTGTGTGCAAGACACAATTTAAAACCAACAGCGCTGTTGTCCACATAATGCTACATCATGTCTAGGCTAGCAGAGAATGGGTTAATCCTACATCATGTCTAGGCTAGCAGAGAATGGGTTAATCCTACATCATGTCTAGACTGGCAGAGAATGGGTTAATCCAACATCATGTCTAGGCTAGCAGAGAATGGGTTAATGCTACATCATGTCTAGGCTGGCAAAGAATGGGTTAATCCTACATCATGTCTAGGCTGGCAGAGAATGGGTTAATCCTACATCATGTCTAGGCTAGCAGAGAATGGGTTAATGCTACATCATGTCTAGGCTGGCAGAGAATGGGTTAATCCTACATCATGTCTAGGCTAGCAGAGAATGGGTTAATGCTATATCATGTCTAGGCTGCCAGAGAATGGGTTAATCCTATATCCAGTCTAGGCTAGCAGAGAATGGGTTAATCCTACATCATGTCTAGGCTGGCAGAGAATGGGTTAATCCTACATCATGTCTAGGCTGGCAGAGAATGGGTTAATCCTATATCCAGTCTAGGCTGGCAGCGAATGGGTTAATTCTACATCATGTCTAGGCTGGCAGAGAATGGGTTAATCCTATATCCACTCTAGGCTGGTGATCAGTGTCGCTTGCAAATTATCACCGAAAGCATTTTCAATTTCGAGAAAATTTAGCAAAATATACAATGTATTTTCGCTAAATGTAAAAAATGATTATTTTTACCAGAAAAAAACATGGAAAATCATTTATTTTAGCAAAAAATAAGAAAATCCACCAAGTTATTACAAAATGATTTTCGGTGACATTTTCACTTGAAAATCGAATTTAACATAATTTTTGCGAAATGAATATCGGCTTTTTGGCTCACTACTGCTGGTGATGGAAGTGTTAATTATACATCATGTTTAGGCTGGCGGTGGGAGGGGCTAGTTAATATGATTATTATTATGTATGTATCATGTAGTGTACGTATGATTCGTAGGCTAGGGCCAATTTGAGGGGGAGCCAATTAACTTATCTGTATGTTTTTGGGATGTGGGAGGAAACCGGAGTGCTCGGAGGAATTGCCCTTTTCCCAGCAACACTAGAGTGGAGTTAAAGAGAACCTGAACTGAAAATAAAAAGTCAAAATAAACATACACAGGTCCTTACCTTATTGGACTTACCTCCCATGTAGTCTGCTCATCAATCTCTTTCTCCTCTCCTGCATCCCCTTTGTCCACTATGATCAATGGATTTCTCCGTCCTCCATTTTGAAAATGGCCATTACCCCATAACAACTTCCAGGTCAGCACACTGTTAAACTGTAATATCACCCACTTGAGCCATAGGGAAACATGGACATTACCTTGCCTATTCAGTTGTAACTGACAGCAGTTGATATATAACTGACAGCAACTGGTATACTTCAGTTCTGTCAAAATATTGTGAGAACTGCAAGAGATCACTGTAAGAAGAAAATGGTGAGCTTCTGAGAGGAACTGATGGTGAGATAAGTATGTACCGTAATATTCATTTGCCGGTACATTATGTGTTTATTTTAACCATTTGCCGGCAAACTAACGTATTAAAACGTCATGCTTTTGCCTGTTAATGGCAACATGACGTTTTAATACGCCGCGCATTCCCGCCGCCGCTCCGCACGTGTTCGCGCCGCTACCGCCGCCGTTTCCGTCGGGTACCCGTGCTGGGTGATTGGGGAAGAGGACCGAGTGGTCCTCTACCCAATCGCACTGCCTGGAGTGAATGGACGCGACCGCGAACAGCGGCTACGTCCATTCACATAAACAGGAAACTGTAACAATTTAATGAAGTGTAAAAAAAAAAAAGTGATCACTTCCTATACGGGAGAGTGTTCACTAGTGCCATCTTGTGGCCAAAAAGGATATTACAGCTACAAAGTACATACATATACAAGTACATACACACTAATAATAACATTGATGAAATTACACTTCCAACCCCCCCCCCCCCCCCCCCCAAAAAAAAAAAAAACACTTGTAAAAAAAAAAAAATCAGCTTCAAATAAATAAATAAATAGTTGCCTTTTTTAATCTATATTTTATGGGGGGAAATTAATTTTAATTTATTATATAGGGGCTTGTAATTATGGCCAGAAGAAAAAAAAAACAGAACAGAAAAATAACACCTAGATTTCAAAATAATATATTGTCGCCATACATTGTGATAGGGACATCATTTAAACGGTTTAATAATCGGGACAACTGGGCAAATAAAATATGTTTGTTTTATCCACAGGAGAATGTTTAATGTGTTTTTTCCCATTAAAACGCATTTATAATAAAAAAAAATTGTCAGCAAAATGTACTACCCACATAAAGCCTATTTGGGGGTGAAAAAAACGAGGTATAGATCATTTTCTTGTGATAAGTAGTAATAAAGTTATTAGGGAATAAAAGGGAGTGACAAGTGAAAATTGCTCTAGTCCGTTAGAGTAAAAACCCTTGGGGGTGAACTGGTTAAATCATTTTACTCAGTTCAGGTTCCCTTTAAACATGTTTGCAGTTTGTTGTTAGTCACCATTACAGAATGTAAAGCAGACAGAGCTGGTGAAAGCGCTACATAATTTGTATGGCTGCCTCCTTTACTTTTCCCGCTTCTTCGTTTTTATCTGACGAGGATGTCTCTTTTTAAAAAAAACGAACACGTCATCGGGTTGTCAAGCTGTATGGCTGCCATTTTTATAAAACCTGGCTGCTGCCACCCCCAAATACATCATCCACAGAGCCTATGCGGGAATCCATTACAGACTATTAATATGCAATACAACCTTCTTTCTTTCATTCTATTTAAAGCGGACTTGTTATCTACATTCACACTTCACTTCAATCTACAGGTTCATTAACAAACCCCATTGCTGCTTTCCATGAAAGAGAGAACAGAAATGCTATACAAGTCTTCTACATGTGACTAGAAGCTTTCTCATCTTAAAGGATACCCAAGGTGGCATGTGACACACTTTGGTGGAAGAGGCACCCAAGGTTCCGCCCGCCGCTGCCAGCCACCTGGACATTAATGGAGGGGACAGCGAGGGAGAGAGAGCAGCTCTCCCTCTTCTCTGCGCTGCTCCCCTCCTGCTGGGGGGGACACCCGGCTACCTACTCTATGCACATATACCCCTGCCTACATATACTGGGCATATATACCCCTGCCTACATATACTGGGCATATATACCCCTGCCTACATATACTGGGGACATATACCCCTGGCTACATATACGGGGCATATATACCCCTGTCTACATATACTGGGCATATATACCCCTGGCTACATATACTGGGCATATATACCCATGGCTACATATACTGGGCATATATACCCCTGCCTACATATACTGGGCATATATACCCCTGCCTACATATACTGGGCACATATACCCCTGGCTACATATACTGGGCACATATACCCCTGGCTACATATACTGGGCACATATACCTCTGGCTACATATACTGGGCACACATACCCCTGCCTACATATACTGGGCACATATACCCCTGGCTACCTGTTCTGTGGACCTCTCTACCCCTGGCTACCTGTTCTGGGGACATCTATACCGCTGGCCACCTATTCTGGGGACATCTATACTGCTGGCCACCTATTCTGGGGACACCTATAGACCTGGGGCTACCTATTTTTGGGGGGCCTCATGATTTGTTGGGGGCCTCAAGATCACTGAATTTGTCTTGTTGGGGGCCTCATGATTGCTGAATTTGTCTTGTTGGGGGCCTCATGATTGCTGAATTTGTCTTGTTGGGGGCCTCATGATTGCTGAATTTGTCTTGATGGGAGAGGGGGGCTCATGATTGCTGCATATGTTTTGGAACATGCTGGAAGGTACATACTGAGGGAGGGTGGGTGAGCGTGAGCCTGCTAACCTCCATATACATTTGGCTCCACCCATAACCATGGCCACATTTATTATGTGACCACGCCCCCTTTTGGCGCGGGGGGGGCCACATTAATAGTCTTTGTCCCCGGGCGCTGAAAACCCTAGCTACGCCTCTGCCCAAGGGGTAATAAAACTGTGTTAAAAACAGCTAAACTAAAAAAGATGAGTAGCTTACCTCAAATGACGACACATTCGTATTATAGAAAACAAACTTTCAATTAGCCCTTAGCAAAGCGTTTCATGGGTACTTGTCCACTTCCTCAGGCCAAAAATGGGCCTGTTTTTTCCGTTTGGCACTATATTCGGCCTGAGGAAGTGGGCAAGTACCCACGAAAAGCGTTGCCAAGTGCTTATTAAAAGTTTGTTTTCTATTATACAAATTTGTCGTCATTTGAGGTAAGGCACCTAATATTTTCTATTTTAGCTGTTTTGTAACACAGTTTTATTACCCATTGGGGATATCTTCCCCCCCTTGTGTTACCCACCCTCCCTCGGGAGGGGTGTTATATTTGGTTAGGTGTTTATCACTTCCACAACCATCTAGAATCTTTTACCAAGAGTATGGCCAAGTCCAGTTCATCTGGACGCCCGAGTGGAGTCGGGTTTGTTCATCTCTGCCTGCCTTCAATGGTCAGTTGCTCGTTTGCAACCCTCTTTTGTGAGTACCACCATCTATTACATCATCCTACTCATTGTTGTTACTTACTACACCATTGGGACTCCCGTCTATGTGTTCTTTTTTCACTCCAGGTGTTCTTTGATCACCCTACATATCCATGTGTGACACACTTGGCCACCTGCGCGATATCAGTCCAACGGTCGTGTGAGTTGATTCATCGGTTGGATCTGGCAAACCGCCTGCTATCAGTCGCTCACCCAGTTGTTGGTCACAACGTACACACACCTGATTGTCGTCCAAAAGACCGAAATAAGATGACAATCAAGCAGTTTGGTTGAGCGCCTTTAGTCCTGTCAGGTGATCTCTCGAATGTTTGTTTACTGACAGTTCCAAAGTCAGTACATATAATACTTTGTCTCCCAGAATGCTCTGGGAGAAGAATCCTGCATATCTAAACAGCCTCAGGGCAGGGCAACGTAGCAATATATAGATAACCAGGGCCGCCATCAGAAATGTTGGGGCCCCTCACACATCATCAGGCCTGGGGCCCCCCTGCCTGGGCCCACCCACTGGTTGCTGTGCCCACCCACTAGCCACCCCACCCCCGTGCACGAAGTGCGCTGCGGTGACAAAATGTTCATGGCTCCGACACTGAAGAAAGCGGCATGCACAGAGTGATGCAGCAAAAAGTCCTCCTCTTTTCTTCCTGTGCCTCTTTTGTCAGTGCTGGAACGCAATGTGCTGGTTAGTGAGCCACAGGCCCGCAGCCAGCACAGGTGGCCCTTCCAGCGCTTGGGGGGCCCGGGGCCCCCAGAAGCCCTGGGCCCCTCACTGCAGTGTCAGTTGCCCCCCCCCCTGATGGCTTCCCTGTAGATAACCATGATCATTGCGGTTATCCTGAATAATTTGCTGCATTCTACTACTGTATTTTTTGGACCACAAGACTCACTTTTTCTCTCCCAAAAGTGGAGGAAAAAAGTCACTGCATATTATAGTCCAAATGCAGGGAGTTCCTGACTTGTGAACGCCTTCCAATACGAACCTCCAACCCGCTGCAATGCCGGGGACTCCCTGTACTGTGCCCATGCAGAGGAGGACACAGGGGGACACAAAGGGGCATAGAGGAGGACAAAAGGGGCATAGAGGGGGACAGAGGAGGACACAGGGAGACACGAGAGGTACAAGGGGGCAAGAGGTACAGAGGGGGCATAATACACAAGATGCCCCTTCACCATGGATGCACCTGTTTGGTATATTTTTTTTCCCCTTGGCTTTTGTCCTCTAAACCTAGGTGTGTCTTATGGTCAGGAGCGTCTTATAGTCTGAAAAATATGGTATATTGCACTACAGGGCGCCTTTAAGTCCCCAACTAGCAAGAAAATACTCAGAATAAGTTGTGTGAACCAATGGTACAATATGGTATTAATATTCCAACTAACTTTTTATAACTTTTTCATTTGCTGGATGCTAAAATGATGTTTTGTAGAGAAGGTGAGACAACGTCTCCGGAGGCTGGTAAGGAACATTTAGTGAACTGGGAGTTTTGGCACCGAGCCACCAAAACAGCTTGCAAAATTTGTTCTTGATTAGTTCAACTTTGATGTTACTTTTCTCATATTTATTTATAGTGATTTTTTTTGTTTTATAGTTGCTCTTAAATTACAATACTGATATGAAGATAAAAGATAAATAAGCGTTATCTCACGAGAGGCGGTTTAAGTTTTGGGGCTGTGGCTTTGCGGTGACAGGGACAGAGTGGGAGTGTCTCGCGTCATTAGAGACTAGGGGTGAGTTTGAAAAATGTACAAAACCTCTTTAAAAGAGTTATCAGGCAAATATTAAAAAAAAAAAAAAAAAAAAAGCTTTACTCACCTAGGGCTTTCTCCAGCCCCTAGCAGCCGGCTGTCACCTCCGCTCCTCGCTGCTGTCCCGGTCTCCGTGCTCGGAGTGGAAGCCCACCGTTCTGCGCCTGTGCGGTAAGCTGCGTACAACGTGGGCTTGATTGACAGTGGCGGTTTGCGCATGCGCAGTGCGGATGACCTCGAGGGTCGGCTTCCTCACCGAGCGCAGAGACCGGGACAGCGGCGGGGAGCGGAGGTGACAGCGTGGGACAGTCGGCTGCAAGGGGCTGGAGAAAGCCCTAGGTGAATAAAGCTTTTTTTTTATATTTGCCTGATAACTCCTTTAACCTCCCTGGCGTTCTGGACGAGCTAGGCTCGTTCAGAGACGCCGGAGGGCGCCGCACAGGCTCCGCTGGGCCGATTTGAATAATTTTTTTTTAAAACACGCAGCAAGCACTTTGCTTGCTGCGTGTTGTGTCTGATCGCCATCGCCCCCGCCGATCCGCCGCTACCCGCCGCGATGCAGGGCCACCCCAGGCGAGACCCCGTGCGCTGCCTGGCCAATCAGTGCCAGGCAGCGCTGAGGGGTGGATCAGGTCTCCCTGTGACATCACGACATCGCCGACGTCGATGACGTCACGACGTGTATTGTCATGGCGACGGGGGAAGCCCTCCTGGAAATCCCGTTCAGAAAGGGATTTCCAGACGGGTGAGTGCGCCGGCGGGGATCGGAGGGGTGGGAGGGACTCCGCAGGGAGGGGGGAAGCATGTAGCTAGCGCTAGGCTTTACATTTTCAAAAAAAATGTACAAAAGACGTTCCCGAGGTCCGCGGGAATCAGAACGCCAGGGAGGTTAAAGTCAAAACCTAAGATTTCAACCTGTGCCCATTTGCTGCCCCTACATCCCCCGGGTGCCGGATGCGACTGTTGGGAGCTGCCCACTACTATGTGCTAACTCTGTGTAGCAGGCTAACTGGTACGGTCACCTTGCTGCCCACAGCCCGCCCCTTACTTTCCTGGTGCCCTAGGCCATGGCCTATGTGGCCTTGCCTGAAATCCGGCCATGCTTCTTCAGCCATCTTAGTAGCTTTGCATTGGTGCTATGCTGGTAGTGCATTGAACAGAGGTAATCCTTAACAAACTGTTTACTTACTCTGATTACACCTCTGTGATACTGCAGCTGTCCTCATGGCTGTATTTCAGGCAAGTGCACAAAGGCCATGGCCTAGGGCACTAGGAAAGCAAGGGGCGGCAGTGGGCAGCAGCAGTTAGCCTGTGAAACATTTGTCCTTCTACACAGAGTTTGCACATAGTGGTGGGCAGCTACCAACAGCTGGATCTGGCACTCGGGGGATGAAGGGGCAGTGATCAGGCACTTACAGTGATCTCTGAGCTGCCTGTCACTCACCGAATGTGCCACCCGCCTAGGAGCTTACAATCTAATCCCTGCCATCATGTCACTAACTGTCCTCATAGGAGTGTATAATCTAATCCCTGCCATCACTTCACTAACTGTCCTCATAGGAGTTTATAATGTAATCCCTGCCATCACTTCACTAATTGTCCTCAGAGGAGTTTACACTCTAATCCCTGCTGTGTTGGGGGTTGGGAGGAGTTAGAAGGCTGTTGGTTTGGGGGCAGCTAGTAAAAGTGGGCCTTGGGAAGCAGTTGCATAGCTAGTAGTGATCATGGGGCCCCATAGCAAAACTTTTATGGGGCCCTCAGATGTAGGCACTCTTCAGCAATGTCACCTCCCCCTACCCTATGGAAATGAGTTAATTGGGTAATTTACATTCATATGCAGTCAACACTGCACAAAGTTCATGGGCACCAAGACAAAGTCAGAGGGTGGAGAAACAAAAGAAAGTTAACAGTGAATACATTAAGTACGGTAGTACCAACTGGGCCCTCTCTGCTCCAGGCCCCATAGCAGCTGCTATGGCTGCTATATGGCTATTGCTACGCCCCTGTTGGGCAGTAAAAAGTAAAAATCTGTCCCTGGCTGTCCTGGGTAGGTTTTGGGGCTCCATTTTGAAAGAGTGCTTGGGGCCCCGTGTGAAAATCTGCTTAGTTACGCCACTGCCAGCACAAGCCATAACTGTACCATCTTCAGACCTCAGCATCAAGTTAATTCATTAATAGGCTATTTGATTTTATTGGTATTAAAATCTCTGCAAGTCCCATTTCTGTCATCTTCACCCCAACCCTTTATTTTCAAGTCGGAACATTGGAATTGTCACACGAAGTCACGGCCTACCTCGCGTCTTCATTCACGCCTGTTCAGAAACTTCATACGAAACACAACTCTGCGTGATTAACAATAAAACGCAGATAGTAAAACCCTGCCGTGCTCCACAATTGCCTTTTCCCCAGGAAGTCTGAAGTGAGGAGACACTTCCACCACACAAGGAAAGTTACCTCAAACGGCGTCTCGGCTAACTTACTCCTCCAAGGCTTTTAAATCCTACTTATTTTGTGACTAGGTGTCATTTTTTACTAATTAAATGTCACGACTGTCTTCTTTATTTGTGGAGATGTGATGTGCTCTGTGGGAACAAAGTGGAGAATTGCTGTACAATATCTATGTTCCGTTTACTGAAGATAATCACATTCTTTCTTTAGCTAAGAAAAAGTCAAGCCGTATTTGCAGTCTTGAAGATTTGAGTTAAATTGTGATTCGGGACTGAGGGTCCTTCGACAGTGATGGGAATGAAAGGGCCCTGTTTCCAAATTGTTGGCAAACAGGGCCGGACTTACCATGCAGCTACCTGAATCATGTGATTCAGGTGGCTTCAAATCTAGGGGACGGCATTTGGACAAACAGTTTGGGCCACCTGCCTCCTCTCCGCTCTCCCGCCTGCCTTTCTGGCACACACACCACCCTCCTCATTTACGCATCCCAGTCCTCATTTGACCGGTGGCACCTGCCGCCCTTCCCTATGACATTATAAGTAGGTGAGGTGTTGATATATGCCTCTTATCGAGACATGCTGTGGTAAAACCCCATTACCAGCAAGAGATCACCATGGCCAGTCAGAGCGGAAGCTTTGGCACTCAACCAATCAGGCAAGGGTGCTGGCACCAGACCGGCCAATCACAGCCGCCTATTGCTCCTTTTGCTAGGAGCAAAACAAGTGCAGGACATTGGGCCAATGACTGCACTTGATCAGTAGCAGTGACATCTGATAGGGTGCATACTCCAAAGTTTGCTTCAGGCAACAGAAACTTTAGAAGCAGCCCTGTTGGCAAACTATTCCATCTTAAACTGGCCTGGCTTCTCTGAAGGATTGACCAAGGGGGACAGAGATGGCCCCAATTTTCTTTATGGTGTAATAAATAGTCTTCTCTAGACAAAAGGCCGGGTTGGTTTAGCTGTTGACCTCATCTTTGTAGGTGCACACATCTAGGTGGGGCTTTAACCAGTTTCCATGACCTGCAGAACCCTTGGGTCATTACACCAAGGGTAGTGTCCCTTAAACTTTAGCCTATCCCCACCAAAGCGCCATTACAAGAAGTGGCACTGTCGTACGATATCAGAGAAAGTGGGACACTAGTGTTGGTGTTTGAATTCGGGTCATCATTCTGAATTGACCTGAACACTCAAACACCACACTTTACTACCATTCGGCACCGGACCTCCGGGCGGCATCAGTGACTACGTCACTTACTTGTGCTTCACGGCGCATTTCACAGGACTCTCTACTTCTGCCCTCCAAAGTCAAAGGGAGGAAGTATTGGAATCACGTGAAACGTGCCGTGAAGTGCAAGTAAGTGACCCCCCCCTGACCCTGCCAGTGCAGAATGTTGCTGAAAAATGGTGTTCGGGTGTATTCCGAACAATGTTCCAAATTTGAACACCAACACTACAGGACAATGCTTTGAAGCTACAGTGACCTTGGTGTGCAACTGGAGAATGTTGTGAGATTGCTGGAGGTGCAATCTGATTTCTTGGCACTGTGATTATGAGATCGCAGGGGGTTTGATCTGATTGCTGATTGGCTGCTGTGATTTGTTGAATTACCTTGCTCTTTGTACTGCAATTATGAGATATCGCTGGAGGCGCCATCTGATTTCTGATTGGCTGCTATGAGTAATTGCACAATTGTGCTCTCTGCACTGCGATTATGAGACCGCTGGAGGTGCGATGTGATTTCTGATTGGCTGCTTTGAGTTATTAAATATTCTTGCTCTCTGCACTGCAATTCTGATACCGATGGAGGTGCAATCTGATTTCTGATTGGCTGCTATGAGTTATTGCATATTATTGCACTGTTATTATGATACCAGAAGAGATGTAATCTGATTTCTGATTGGCTGCTGTGCGTTATTGTACATTATTGCTCTCTGCACTGATATTAGGAGACAGATGGAGGTGTGATGTGATTTCTGATTGGCTGTTGTGGGTTATTGCATATTATTCTGTAATTATGAGACTGGTGGAGATGCGATCTGATTTCTGATTGGCTGCTGTGGGTTATTGCATAGTATTCTGTGATTGTGAGACTGGTGGAGGCGCGATTTGATTTCTGATTGGCTGCTGTGAGTTATTGCATATTATTGCTCTGTTATTATGAGCCCGGAAGAGGTGTGATCCAGGGGCGTAACAATAGACCCTGCAAGGGATGCAGCCGCAGGGGGCCCAGAAGCTACAGGAGGCCCTGTGAGGACAGACTGACAACTAAGGGCACGGAGAGAAAAAAACTTTCTGCTCTCTGCACAGTTGTTCTAATGACTGCATCTGCTCACCACTGATAAGGAATAATACAAGGTTTTGCAGACAAAGATTTGTAGACAGTCCTTATTCAGGGTGGAGGGGGCCTCATCCAAAGTTTTGCAGGGGGGCCCAGTGATTTCTAGTTAAGCCCCTGGTGTGATCTGATTTCTGTATTGCCTGCTGTGGAATATTGTAAGTGCTCTCTGCACTGAGATTATGAGACAGATGGAGATGTGATGTGATTTCTGATTGGCTGCTGTGGGTTCTTGCATATTATTCTGTGATTATGAGACTGGTAGAGGTGTGATCTGATTTCTGATTGGCTGCTGTAGGTTATTGCATATTATTCTGTGGTTGTGAGACCGGTGGAGGTGCGATCTGATTGGCTGCTGTAGGTTATTGCATATTATTCTGTGGTTATAAGACCGGTGGAGGTGCGATCTGATTTCTGATTGGCTGCTGTGAGTTATTGCATATTCGTGCTTTGGAGTTATGAAACCGGTGGAGGTGCGATGGGATATTTTTAGAGTAATAGGCTTAACACCCGAGTTCTTGTTCTTACTTGAAACCTACTTTCAGATATTAATACCAGAAGAGACTCAGGCTTGACCTTTTTTCATAAACAGGCCGTTTTCATTTGTGCGGCATTGGTGGTAATATTCCGCTATAACTCCGCCATCTGTATAAACGTCTGTGACACAAAGCAATATTGAGGTGACAAAACCCCTCTAAACAGACTTATAATAGCGCCTATCTTTTCATCTGCCATTTCCTTTCCCCCCGTCCCCTCTCTTTATTACCACCCCACTCCGCAATTCGTTTAATCTCTCTTCCTCACTTATTCCATGGAAGTATTGGCGGCTCCCCTCCCCTCGCGCTCTCTCCTCCGCTTATCTCCCCCTTGTCCTCTATGCACGCTCTTTATCTTGACAAGCTTCTGATGGACTTATTTTCCCTAATCACCCTGTGTTTACATGACCCAACAGCCTGCACTGCATTGCGGATAGGGCGCCATGTCACCGCTTCTTAAAGGGACGCTCACCGCAAAAATGAAAGTGACCCTGTTTGATACAGCTGCCGGTGAAGTCCGCAGAGGCAGAGGTTAAAGCTTCCATTTTCCAATGGTGTTTCTGAAATAAAGCTCCGCATTCATACTAGCTGGGGGCAAGCAGAGACTGGCTCTGAATCCTGGCAGCTCGAAGGGGCGGAGCCAGTTCCCACAACAACAAACATAGCCAGTCATTTAGGTTTACAACTCAATTACACATTTTTGTTTTTCCTTCTATACAAGCTCCTTCCCCTAGAGCTAACCTGTGTTCCCACCACCATCCATGACCCTCTATACTCACCTCTGAGGGCTTTCACCTTCAAGGTCACATGAATCCAGACCATGAGCAGAAGTTTTCAGAATATATTGAGCATTCTTGTTATGCAGTGTCCAGGCATTCTCTTAACACGGTCCTGAATCAAGATTATGACCATACATTTGGATAGAGCGGACACTTTTTCTCCAGCCTTTTACAGAGAGCACTGAGCAATTCATGCCATTAACTGTCCCTTAGCGGGGCTCACAATCTAACGGCCCTAATCCAGTTCACAGTCCGTTTTTGGGGAGGAAGTTAATCAACCTACCAGGGAGAACTTGCAAACCTCATGCTGGCAGGAAAGACATTGGGCTTGATTCACAAAAGTGTGCTAACTGTTAGCACAGCCGTTTTTGCGCGAATTTTCGCATTGCGCGTGATCGTGAATTTTCGCGTGAAACGATAACGGTTTCTGCGCGCAAACACGATTTTTTGCGCAAAACGATATCGATTTTGCATGCAAATTCGCGTTTGCGCACGAAAACCGTTATCGTTTCACGTGAAAAACGGCCGTGCTAACAGTTAGCACTCTTGTGTGAATCAAGCCCATTGAGGTTTTAGAAAGTGTACAAAAGCAGACTTCTAAATTAATCAGAGGGAGGGAGGGTCTCATGAAAAAGAGATTAGACAAACTGAGTTTACTTACCTTAGAGAAGAGACGGCTTAGAGCTGATGTAATTAAGATGTACGAAAACGTTAGAAAGCTAAAAGCGGACCTAAACTCAGAACTTCCTCTCTGCTCTCAAATATAAGCAACAGCATAATAACCTTTAAAGAAAAACATTTCTTTGTTACAGCTGATACAAATCCTGCTATACATCTGCAGTGTGTCTACTTCCTGCTTTCATGGATGCAGACATAGGGTTAATATCCTGTGTTTACAAATCAGCTGCTCTGACGTAGCAGGCAGAGGAGATTCCTGAGAGATCAAGTTACGGTGGTGATCGGTCACAGATGAGGGGGAATTAGACAGGCTAAACTCTCTAAATACAAACAGGGTGGATTTCTATGTTTTCCTTCTGTCTTGTGCAAGAGTTCAGATCCACTTTAAGTCCCATACACACTGCTGATCGATGTCACCCGATTCCTGCGGCGTCACAGCTGGGCCAACACTGACAGATGCAAAGTCAGCTGACGACACGCTCAGTTTCTATGCGGGGGGGGGGGGGGGGGAAGACAACGGAGTGGCAAGTGGGGGAGTGCGAGGCAAAGGAGTTGGGCAAGTTGATCTCCTGGGTGAATCACTTGCATAGTGGCAGTCAAGGGCCGATGTACATGCACACTATTTTCAACTGAGGTGGTCGTTATTGGCCGCCTCGGGCAACTTTGATCATGCGCGCGGCGTGTTTGAGCCTTTAGCAAATATGCTTTTTATCTCCTTAGGTCTTTACTAAGGACGATAGGACATTAACTGCGTACGGAGGAAAGCAAATTCTACCACCAGCTTAGAAAGTGGTTCTTAAGAATGGGTAAGGTGTGGAATGAAGACTTTTCCATGGCAGGAAGCAGTTATGGAAATGATATACCTGCATTGAAAAGGCTTTTGTAGGCTTACACTGAAAGACTTCCCCAGCTATAACATCTAGGTATAAAATAATGATGCTTTGGTCCAGTCAAGTCAAAATGTTACCCTTACGCTGTATCTAAATCAAGGTAGAAGGAGGCTTCGGATGTGAACTTGAAGGGCACATGTATTTTTGTCATCCTTGATAACTTACTGTATCCTGATTGTATTGCCTTTGTAATTTCTTGATTTCCTGATGGTATTCTATTCCCAGACCCAGGGGTAGCAACTCATGTTGAGTGATGGTCATGGTAAGGTCCTTCAGAGGGCTAGGCCCAGTTGGAATCTGAAGCCGGACCTCTGTACCAGGAGCATAGCCAGAAATGATTGGGCCCCACAAATATTTTTGAAGTTACCCTTTGTGCCCCAGACAGCTCCCCAGTATAGTGAGCTAGAGATACCCCCCAGTATTAGGTAGCGCCCAGTATAGGTAGCCAGAGTATAAGTATCTAGAGGTACCCTCAGTATAGACAGCCCCCAAAGTACAGGTAGCCAGATTAGCCCCCAAGTATAGGTACCCCCCCAAGCATAGATAGCCAGATAAGTCTCCAAGTAAAGGACCCCCCCCCCCCCCCAAGTATAGCTAGCCAGATTAGTCTCCTTTAGTGCTCTGCTTTACTACTCTGCAATGGGGGGGGGGGCGCCCACTGCGGGTCTCCATAAGGCCTGCTGCGGACCCCTTTATTGCCTGCAGAGACCACTGCTCCCTCCCTCCTGGCTGCTATGGTGAACCCTACGCCCTTGCTCTGTACAATAAAGGTGATTTCAGGAGGTTGTATGGTTGCTTATAGGGTACTAGAGCTGAAAGGAAAACTAAAAATGGGGGAGCAGATATGCATATGCAGCAATCCTCATGCCCACCACTCTCCACTTCCCCCCCACCTTTCATGACCAAATGCACCCCCGCAGCCACTTCTTGGTCAACTGGGTCGGACATTAGTGCGCAGGTGCTGGCCCGGCAGTGTGCATACTTTATCGCAGGCCTTGGAGCAATCTGCGCATGGCGTAGTTAAGATGTCATGCTCCTGGGCTCGGGTGTGTGATGAAGGACACGTGCAGCTGGGCCAGCACCTGCACACTTATGCCCGACCCCACTGACCAGGAAGTGGCTGCGGGGGGCATTTGTGCAGGAAAGGAGGGGGGCGGAGGAGAACAGGGGGAGAAGTGGGCATGATGGCTGCTGATCCGCAATGCAAAAAGTCTAGAACCGGTCCTGCAGGTGTCCCAAGCAGTTACCATCAGAGCACCTTCTCAAGTCTCCAGATCATGGGATCTAACAGCAGACAGAAGGTTTAGAATGCCGTGAATAATAGAGTTATTGAATAAGTGTGGTATAAGCATGCTTTGCGGAGAAGAAGGTTAGCAGTATTGATTATCCGAGGTTCTTTACCCTGATCTATTTAGATGGATCTATCCCCCCTCCCCACACACACACAGGCCTGTGCCGTGTATGCCATGATGCATGAACCGGGGTCCTCCACGGGTCGATAAATAAAACAGAATGCTCTTTGCTGCGCGTTTAGTCGATTTTATTTATTGAGCCAGTCGCCCATTACCAAGTGATTAAAGCCCCTTCCAGGCGATATTTCAGTGACATTTTCATCGCAGTCATATGGAAATAGAAAATGAATATTTAATCACTTCATATGCTATTTACCAGGGCCCAAAACTCCTGCGTAGCAGTGGGCGAACCAGCGAGCCCAGCCAGGTGCCCACTTTGCCATATGCTGGCTGATTATACAAGACTCGTTGTTCCTCTGATGTAGTGGTTTGGTGGCGTCAGCGTGAAGAGGGTGATTATTCTCACCCAGCATAAATTGGACAATTTGTGAGATTCTGGTAACTCTGACATTCTAACAAGGGTGGAACAATGAAGGCAGCTAATGAAATACTCTGTAAATAGTTGTCATTACTTGCTTGGAGCAGGAAGTAGTGAGAGTATAGGCGCTGCAGACAGAAGAGAGCAGCACCAAGTGATCGGCGCTTGTAGCTTTACGAGTCTTCTGCCGTCCTTACTCTGCAGTGGTGGGGGGAACATGGAGAGGGGCCCCGGGGAGAGGGAGGGAGAAGTCAGGCCCCCCTTCCCCGAGGCTGAGTCCCAATGTGGTTGTGGCTCCCCCCTCTAACACCTATACTGGGGGTCACCTATGCCTAGCTAACCTATATTGGGGGCACTTATACCTTGCTAACCTATATTGGGGCCGGGGGCACCTATACCTTGCTAACCTATATTGGGGGCACCTATGCCTGGCTAACTTATATTGGGAGCACTTATACCCAGGGCCGGATTTGTACTCTTTAGCTCCCAAGGCCACTGCCCCCCCCACTTCAGTATAGATAGCCAGATGACCCCCCCCCCCCAGTATAGGTAGTCAGATGACCCTTCCCCTACTTCCAGTATAGGCAGCCAGGTGACCCCCACCCCCTTTCCTGCCAGTATAGGTATATGGATGACCCCTTTCTTCTAGTATAAGAAGTCAGATGACCCTCTCCCTTTCCCTATAGATAGCCAGATTATTCACCCTCTCACCAGTATAGGTAGCAAGGAGACCCTTCCTTTCCCCCTAGTATGGCCAACTGCCCATCCGCCCTTGATCTTGTGGCGCCCTAGGCCATGGCCTATGTGGCCTTGGCTTAAATCCGGCCCTGCTTATACCTTGCTAACCTATATTAAGGTCTCCTATGCCTAGCTTACCCATACTGGGGGCACGTATTCCTGACTACCTATACTGGGGGCACCTATGCTTGGCTTCCTATACAGGGGGCACCTATCGCTGGCTACCAATACTAGGGGCACCTGTGCCTGGCTAATCTATACTGGGGGCTAAGTACCGCACCGCAAATAACATTTGCAAGTTCATGGGGGAAGGGGAGCAGTTTTTACACCTTAGCCCTAGGTGCAATTGAGCCTAGAAACTGCCCTATCTCCATTTACCCCTATAACAGTGACACAATGTGCCATTTGGGCCCCTTGTCCCTGAGCTTTCTTATAAAGGTGTGAAACCACCCCTACTCATTTATTTTAATGAATACACTTATATATCTTGTCTAAAGCTGGTGGTCTCTAGAATCTCTGGGTGTGGTTTCCCTTTTCTTTTAAGAGCTATAGGGCACTGCATTTGTTTGTATGGCTATGGGAGGGGTATCTTAGCCCTTATATCTTGAATTATAAAGGTTCTTGTTTTTGTGGCTGTTTATTTTGACTCCTTTTTTGCCCATTTATATATATTTTCCCAGGATGGTGTCTCTCTTTGGACGTTACTGCCCTACCCTATGGGGATACTCTGAACGTATGGATGGAAACTTTGGTGCTATGATTGTATGGTAATGATGGGCTGACGTGACATCTAGAGTTCTCTTTTATTAAATTGATAATTGACATGACTCTTGTTTGTATATTTCTTGGTTTATTGATAAGATGTTTTTATCCTCAACTTCAAAGTCGCCGTTTAGCCATGAAACGTGCGTTAGGCTGCACATTGTACTGTTTGCATCGACATGATACTGAAATCTATTTTGTTGATGTTCATGTAGCTGACTTTTAGAGATGTCTAATAAATGTTAATTTTTACACTATCGATCTGTTGAGATCTAGGGATGATCGGAAATGTCGATCTCCGATGCCGTAGGAATTTCTGATTTTCGAGTAGTATTCTATTAGTCATTTTTTTAATTTATTGTTTTTGCATAGCAAAAAATAAAAACAAAAAAAATCTGTAAATGGAAATTGGAACAATAGAAAATAAGTCTTGTGATTGGTCTAAAATTAAAATTTTGTAGAACAAAAATCTGCAATCTCTGATTGGTCCAATGCTTCCGAGTTCTGTGATTGGCCTGAAATTCCCAAGTTGCTGTAAATCAAATTTCCGTAGAATTTCGATTTCCGTTTTTAAAATTCCAATCAAAAATTTGAGTTTCCGATCAGAAATGTGGAAATTTCACTCCCGCGGAATCTGAATGAGAACCCCTATTGAGATCTATACTGGGTCAATTAACCCTAACCATTTTTGTTTCTTCTCTTCATAAGACATTTTAAAGTAGATATTTTTTTGCCACCCGAGTGATCCTGTGCTATGAGCATAGCCGGAGGAATCCTGTAATGTAGAATTACCCTTTGAAAGAACAGTAAAAGGTTTATCATTGCGAGAGTCTGGGAGTCTCGGCGGCCTTGCCAGCGGGACTGGGCCGGTACGTCAGATACGTAGAATAATGTATCTTATCTAGCAATAGGTTATGATGAAGTATAGTGAGTATAAGAAGCCCGCAGATCATTCATTTTCCTTCTCCTAAATCACTCATTAGATGTATTTTTGGCTCCGTGACGCAGACTAAGTCCAAAAACCTGTCAGGGATGATGACTGTGATGACCGAGCGGCATCGCGAGCGCCTTATGACATGCGCCATCTTCTGACCCAGGGATACTTAAAGGACAACACCACCTTTATTACATGTTCTAATTATAGCATACTCGCAGGTTTCTACAGATATTATAACTATCCTTTGTTCATAATGGGGCAAAAAATTACAGTGTTATGTAATAAATGCCAAATTACCAAAGTTGCATACAGAATATGAACAAGCTGTGGCCAGCGCCGGCCCTACCATGAAGCCACCTGAATCAGGCAGCAAAATCTAAGGGTTAGCTCATCTATACTGTCTAAGGCAGCCTTTCTCAATCAGGATTTCCTTGAACCCCGGTGTTCCTTGAGTACTCTGCAGCAGAGGCGTGGCTATGGTTTTCAGCGCCCGGGGACAATGACAATTTTTGCACCAACTCCCCCTCCCCGGACAAAATGGGCATGAACACGCATCAGAATGTGGGCATGGTCATGGGTGAAGACAGATAAATAAATGCTGTTTAGATAGCCACTTGTGCCCCCTTCACCCATAGGTAGACAGATGTGCCCCCCTTCACCAATTTAGATAGCCAGATGTACCCCCTTTAAATAGCCATATTTGCCCCACTTTAGATAGCCAAATGTGCCCCCCTTTCTCCTGTTTAGATTTTCAGATGTGCCTGCTTTTCCTGCTGCTGTATTGTTTCTGCACTCCTCTGCAGAGTAAGGGAGAGAAGCAGGTTCACTTCAGGCAACCAGTGAGTCGCCTCTCATGTATGTGGGGGTGTAGCAGCTGTGCTGAGCGCCCTCACAGTGCTGCGCCCAGGTACATATGTTCCCCTTTGCCCCCCAATAGCTACGCCTCTGCTCTGCAGGTGTTCCTTGGTAATTTCCCTTATTGTGGGGGAAGTATGGTAGAGCACATTAAAGGATACTGTAAAAAAAGCACTAAATTGTCAAAATAATAATGAGCACAACAACAAAAGCTACAGAATAAGGAGACAGTAGAATGAGGGACACTGTAATTTACAGCCACACCTACTTTTGAAGTCCACGCCTCCTGCAAAATAAGTGTTCCTTGAGATCCCAAAAATATTTGCAGGGTTCCTCCGGGTTAAAAAAGGCTGAGAAAGGCTGGTCTTAAGGTACATAGGAAGGGGGGGGGGGCACAGTGTTTTACAAAACTAACGTGACAGAGTTGTTGATAAAGCTCCATCTAATACTTTTGACTTTCCCGTAGATGATATAACTTTACATTCCATTTACATCTACGTATGATAAAATGAGTGGTAAAAATAAAGTAGGATAAAGAACACGGTGTTAAGGCAATCTTTAAATGCTGCATTCCACCAAGGAAAATTGTAGACGGATGTTCCTGCGCGCAGATCATCATTTTAATGTTCTTTAACTGATTGCAATTTAGGATGATTTCAGCGATTGCTTGATCATTTGACCTGATATCTCCCTCGAGCAAAAAACTCTTTCTCCGCTAATTAGTTTCCAAATAATAGGGATTGCAGTGTGTACTTCTTCTTATTTTAATATTGAAAATCAGGACATCCGTGATTAGGGCTGCGAAAATCAGACGCATCAGCTCCGCGAGCGAGCCTTAAAGCGGAAATGCTAATGAGACTATACAGTTCTCAAGCACACAAGCAGTGGATGGATTCAGCACGATTAAACTAATGAGTGACGTTTTTTAGTAATGGTAGGGGTGTGTAGCCACAGCCATAGCAGCTGCAGTGGGCCCTGAGATTAGGAGGGGGCCCAGTTTAGGAGGAGGGTGGGAAATCACAGAGTGTGGGAATTGGGGAAACTATTATTCACATATACATGGTCTAAGGGAGGAAAAGGATTACTTCACACCTCTGTGTCCACATACTGTATGCACCATACATTGTGTTAATCTGTAGGTTTCTGCATCTACGCATATCCACAGGGGCGGGGTGACTGCATAATTGCTGAAGTGTGGTGGGTGCTGAGGGCCGAAACAGGCTATTTTGGCTGAAACTGCGCAAAATGGTGTAGGGAAATTTGGGGCGCTCCATGCGCCGCCATTGGCCGTAATGAGGCGCTCAGACAGTAATTTGGGTGTCAAAGATGGAAGCCCAAATTACACTAAAAGCAAGGTAATTTAATTACCTCTTACCCCCTGAGTCAATGGCGGTCTGGAGGGGGAATAGTAATCAACACCACCAGGACATTTGCAGAAACATGGTGCCCAGTTTTTCGGCTCCACCCTGCGCCAACATTTCCCAGAGCCATTTTTGCATGTATGACATTTCGACGATTGCTGGCCGACACACAGCACCTTATATGGGCACCAGTATAGCTGTAATACTATAACCCCCTGTAATTCGAGTTTACTTAAAGGAGTACTCTAGGGGGGTAGGGGAAAAATAGTTAAAGTTGCCTGGGGCTTCTAACGGTCCCCTGCAGACGTACTGTGCCCGCGCAGCCACTCACCGATGCTCCGGTCCCTGCCTCCGGTTCACTTCTGGAATTTCCGACTTTAAAGTTGGAAAACCACTACTCCTACGCGACCGTGGCCTTGCTCCCGCTGACGTCACCAGGAGTGTATTTCTCAGGCCCAGTATGGTCACGCAGACGCAGTGGTTCTCTGACTTTAAAGTCGGAAATTCAAGAAGTGAACTGAAGGAGGGGACCAGAGCATCGGGTAAGTTCAACTCTTTTTCCCCTACCCCCCTACAGTAGTCCTTTAAGCATGGTGGTGTAGTGGTTTGCACGCTCGCCCTGCAGCACTGGGTCCTCGCTTCATATCCCAGTCAGGGAATTACCTGCACAGAGTTTGTATGTTCTCCCTATGTCCGCGTGGGTTTCCACCGGCACTCCGGTTTCCTTACACTTCCCAAGAACATACAGATAAGTTAATTGGCTTCCCCCTAAAATTGGCCTTTAGACTACAATGGACACTTGAGTAAGGGATCACGCTGGCCGACCAACTGGAGACAGCGTTGTTGTAATGATCTGCTCAGCTGCCTGTGCAGGCGGGCAGCCTTTTGACCACTGTTCAGGTCTGCATTCTGCAGGTCTCTGGAAGAGAGACCTTTTGTCAGTATTGCAGCTTGCTGCTGAGGAATTTGCATATGTTTGTCATGCAGATTGCCTAGCCACATCCCTTGTGGGCTTGCTCTATAAAGAGCTATGTTTCCCACAGTAAGTTGCTGGTCATAAGAGTTAGATCCTGTGTGACACTCGCCGGGAGTGTCAGCCTTGCTCTTTGTTGAAGATTAGCCTAGAGTAATCCCTGGAAACTGCACTGGGCAGGTTTCCTTAGTGCAGTTAGGATTGCTTATCTGTTTTGTTTGTCTGTTGCGATTGTCCTGTCCCAGCGGTGGTCGACAGGAAATCGTTCTGTGTGTCTGGGTGCTAACCGGAACAGCGGTTGTTACTGGTAGCCCCTTCTGATCTGTTTCCTTGGATCGCACTAGCATCTTGCGCTAGTGCTGTGGATCCTTCTGTTCTGCTACTCTGTACCTGGATCGCACTAGCATCCTGTGCTAGTGCTGTGGATCCTTCTGTTCTGCTACTCTGTACTTGGATCGCACTAGCATCTTGCGCTAGTGCTGTGGATCCTTCTGTTCTGCTACTCTGTACCTGGATCGCACTAGCATCCTGCGCTAGTGCTGTGGATCCTTCTGTTCTGCTACTCTGTACCTGGATCGCACTAGCATCTTGCGCTAGCGCTTTGGATCCTTCTGTTCTGTCTTCCTGGATCGCGCTAGCCACTTTCGCTAGTGCTGTGGATCCTAACGTTCGCTTATTCATGTTTTCGTGTGTCTGTCTTGTCTGCTACGAACGCTTGCTGGAGGCTCGGTGAGGTAACCGTTAAGCAAGCGCTCGCGTCCTCTGTTTCATGTTTGTCTGTCGGTGGTTAGTTAGGCGTGCGTGTCTCTATTGTGCTTATCACGTGGAGACCGCGCATAAACGCGTGCACTGTTGCGAATGAGTGCGGTGTTCGCGTTTAGCTAGCGTTTGTTATTTTCAGTATCTCCTCATTGTATGATTTGCTGTGCCTTTGCTACTCTCGTGCTCTGCCTTGCTGTAACCTTGTGTCACGTCTGGCGATCGCACCTCTCGCGATCGCGTTCCTACTTTCTTATCTGCTGTGGTGTGTGCACCGTCGCGGGTTGGCGACTGGTTTGGTGCACACACATACAATCTGTCTCTGTGCTCATTCTCAATCGCCTCTCTTGCGATTGCGTTACGTCCCTTCGTGCAATTCCTGTCTGGCGTGTGTGGTAGGGCAGAGGAGCTGTTCCTTTGCACTCCACAGCTCCCCCTGTCGACAGGAATTTCCCTCTACAGGTGCATTGCACCTTCTGCTGGGTTTCCGCAAATTATACGTTTGTGGAGGATTTCCGCAGTGTCAGCGCACACGTCTTGTGCGCTGATCACGGAGGGAATTCCACAATCGTTACAGTTGTTCTCCCCCACTTACCCCAACCACCGCCCTGCACAGAACAGAACATGCTGTTCACTTGCAAGCGAGCGATGTGTTTCCACAGCCTCGACCCTGCAATATCGCCCGAAGGAGCGGTCCCTGATCCCAGTGGGGGGACATTCATTGGGTGTGTGAACGGGCCTCAAGGGGTGAAGGCACACAGGATACTGTAGTACAGATTTCTGGGATAGATCATGTCCGCAAACTGTCCCGAATCCTGCGGGACTGTCCCGCTTTGGGGGGGCTCTCCCGTTCTCCTGTTATGACCCCCCAGTGTCCCAGCTGGCTGGGGGATCAGATGTGAAAAAAAATGACCGAGGCACCAGCCGCGCGGATGCGGTGTGTGGGATGCAGGTCTCGCATAATATTCTCCCTCCCTCCTAATGTGCCCCCCAGTGTCCCCCCTGTTTGCAGAGTAAGTTTGCGCAGCAGAGCGGGCTGTCATTTAATCTCACCATTCATCCTCGTGTACCGGGATCTGGCTTCACTCTACTTCCTGTGACGTCACAGGAAGCGGGTAGAAGAGAAAAGGCAGATGCAGGTACACAAGGATGAATGGTAAGATGACAGCCCACTCCGCTGCGCACTTTACTCTGCAAACAGGGGGACAAGGGGGCATATTCGGAGGGAGGGAGAATATGACGCCGGACCCTCATCCCACAGACCGCATCCGCGCGGCTGACGCCTCGATCATTTTTTCCCCTCCTCTCCTGGGGCACCCTCACCTACGGGCACCATCACACTCCTACCCACCCACGGGCACCATCACCCTCCTACCCACCCACGGGCACCATCACCCTCCTACCCACCCACGGGCACCATCACCCTCCTACCCACCCACGGACAGGGTATATTGTCTATTTTTTTTTATTTAAATGCCCATTGTGGTTTTAATAAAATAAAAAAGCATTTTAAATGATATATGCGTGACTAGGGGTGTGTCAGGGGTGTGGTTGAGGGTGTGGCCTAAGTGTCCCGCTTTCACATTTCAAAATGTTGGGAGGTATGGTAGATTTTCTCAAGGATCTCTATTTATCTCGATGTTTTCAATATTTTCTTTCTATTTCAGCAGTTTCCAAACAAGCGGCGATGTTTGTAGTCCGTCTCACACACAGACACACACGGGCCGTATAAGATGATTCTCCAGCCCTCCACTAATACTATAGAATCTAGGCCATATGGTCCTCTGATGCCTTCTCCTTTGATGTTTCGAGCTTCCAGTTGAAGTCTATTGTTAGATGTCTTTGTCACCCCGGGCTTGTTGTATTACTTCCTTGCTGCTTTGAGCACCCAAAATTAGATTGCATGGATTTAGCAGCCCGGATTAGAACAGCCAGAGACACTCCGCACTTACCTGCAGGATATCCAAATCTGGCTTCATCCGCCTGACCTTAAATACCGCCAGAAACGTCCCGATAGGCACCTGATCTGCCGAGGTTCTCTGCGTAGATTTATCCAGATAAACATGTCATAGATCTGATGTTTAACACACTCTGTGTTGCCTGTAGAGACACGAGTCTAGCATGTTAGCCGAGATTAGACAATCAGTCAGCTGAGCTCTACATCATTAACAGCAGCAGACCGGAGACCACCGCAATGCATAGGGATGACGAGCATAGCCGGCCTTTGCTATGAGCGACCGGAGCGGTCACTCGGGGCGCCGGCTTCCAAGGGGGCGCCTATAGCTGGTTGCCTATACTGAGGGCTCCAACACCTGGCTACCTATACTGGAGGCACCTACGCCTGGCTACCTATGGGGGGGATGGAGACCTTCAACTGACTTCCTATACTGGGGGCACCTATGCTGGGCAACCTATATTGAGGGCACCTACACATGAGATCCTATACTGTGGGCACCTATACCTGGCTACCTACCTATACTGAGACTGAGGGCGTTTGGGGGGGGGGGGGGGGGTTTAGCCGCACTGTGGCTATAACGCGTGGTGCAAATTGCCGGTGCTGTGCTATCATTCTAAATGGGGGGGGAGCGGCTAACTGTCCCACTGATCCCTAAAAGGTTCTAGCCTTCATTTTTAAGTGTATTCAGGATAATGCACTCCTTCCATCCATTTGTGGTTATTAATAGTATTTTTTCTATTATACATACGTGACGTGTCACAGAGATCTGAGCATTTGGCATGATGTGTCACAATGTCAAAAAGGTTGGGAACACTTGTCCTAGGAGATATCTCAGGAAAAAAGGGGAATTGCATATGGGCCTGTGTGTGAATATGCACGTGGGAAGAGGATGAAGGGGGGGGGGGCACAAAAATCAGTTTTCGCTCAGGGCGCTGTGAAACCTAAGGCCGGCCCTGATGACAAAGAGGCCGTATTTGTTTCCTTTTAGGATATTTCTGCTAGCTTGGCTATCTTACTGATCTTGTGGCTGTAATATTTTCTGAATCATAGAAGCAGAATGGTTACAGGGATCCAGAGATACTTTAAAGAATACCTGACCTGAGGGAAAGCTACCTAAGATAAGCACAGAGGCACGGGCGGCTCTCCCATGAAGCAACGTGAATCTTGTGCTTTAGGGCGGCAACAATTAGAGGGCGGCAAGAGGCGGCTGCCCACCTTAAATTTGCCCCGCCTCGTAGTCCCCATCCCCCCTCCCTAGATGCGCGGCGCTGCTTCACTCACCCATCCTGCGTCCTGTATCCATGGCTACAGGGGTGCCACATGTGATCTGTTACCTGCTGCCGGGTCACATGAGGCGCCGCTGTAGTCAGAGAGGAAGCAAGACATCACATATGGTGATCCCATCGCTAATATGCTGAGAGGGGGTGAGTGGTGCGGCACTGGGGCAGCACATACCCGGCATCCTGCTGCGGATCAGATGCTGCAGGCCAGCAGGGAGGAGATGCTACGGGAGGAGGTGCAGCACATACCCGGCATCCTGGGGATCAGATGCTGCAGGCCAGCAGGGAGGAGATGCTACGGGAGGAGGTGCAGCACATACCCGGCATCCTGGGCATCAGATGCTGCCGGCCAGCAGGGAGGAGATGCTATGGGAGGAGGTGCAGCACATACCCGGCATCCTGGGGATCAGATGCTGCCGGCCAGCAGGGAGGAGATGCTACGGGAGGAGGTGCAGCACATACCCGGCATCCTGGGCATCAGATGCTGCCGGCCAGCAGGGAGGAGATGCTACGGGAGGAGGTGCAGCACATACCCGGCATCCTGGGGATCAGATGCTGCAGGCCAGCAGGGAGGAGGTGCAGCACATACCCGGCATCCTGGGCATCAGATGCTGCCGGCCAGCAGGGAGGAGATGCTACGGGAGGAGGTGCAGCACATACCCGGCATCCTGGGCATCAGATGCTGCCAGCCAGCAGGGAGGAGATGCTACGGGAGGAGGTGCAGCACATACCCGGCATCCTGGGCATCAGATGCTGCAGGCCAGCAGCGAGGAGATGCTACGGGAGGAGGTGCAGCACATACCCGGCATCCTGCGGATCAGATGCTGCCGGCCAGCAGGGAGGAGATGCTACGGGAGGAGGTGCAGCACATACCCGGCATCCTGGGGATCAGATGCTGCAGGCCAGCAGGGAGGAGGTGCAGCACATACCCGGCATCCTGGGCATCAGATGCTGCAGGCCAGCAGGGAGGAGGTGCAGCACATACCCGGCATCCTGGGCATCAGATGCTGCCGGCCAGCAGGGAGGAGATGCTACGGGAGGAGGTGCAGCACATACCCGGCATCCTGGGCATCAGATGCTGCAGGCCAGCAGGGAGGAGATGCTATGGGAGGAGGTGCAGCACATACCCGGCATCCTGGGCATCAGATGCTGCAGGCCAGCAGGGAGGAGATGCTATGGGAGGAGGTGCAGCACATACCCGGCATCCTGGTCATCAGATGCTGCAGGCCAGCAGGGAGGAGATGCTACGGGAGGAGGTGCAGCACATACCCGGCATCCTGGGCATCAGATGCAGCAGGGAGGAGATGCTGTCTTGGAGGAAGCAGAGGGACGCAGCGTCAGTGCCTGCAATGCACAGCCTGATGTGTCTCTTCTCTCTGGCCCCGCTTTGCACACACACATCAATGTATTGCTATTCAGGTAGCAAAAATTGTAGAACCGGCCCTGCACAGAGGTAGAGGTATGTCCATGCTAGATCCACATACCTCTGTGAGCTGTCTGTCCCTATGGCTAAAGTTGAATTTTCAGACAGTAAGAGCTATCTTATCACCCTCCCATTCCTTCCTATTCCCTGCCCCCTAAAGAAGACCCGAGGCGGTTCCTTGGGTGGGGGATGGAAGATGGGACACAGAGGCAGAGCCGGGACAAGGTCCTCCAGCACCCAAGGCTGAGACACCAAAGTGCGCCCCTACATCCCTCCCACCCCAGCCGTCACACACTGATTGCTATTACACTAAGAGGTGCCCCAGAGCCCCCAACCTCCCCAACACCTTAATTTCCAGTTATCTGGCTTGCAGTCACTATCATGTATCCCCTTTTCTTATTTCTTTCTGCTTCAAACACAATTGGGAATGACAGCTGAATGAGTTGTGCGCCCCCTCCTACACTGCGCCCTGAGGCTGGAGCCTCTCCAGCCTCTGCCTCGGCCCGGCCCTGCACAGAGGCATCCTCTGCCTCATGACATGCCTCTGTGTGTCCCCACACCGCCACTCCCCCCCCCCCCCCCAATGTTTGTTGCTATCTCGTAAGGTAAATACAGGAAAGGGATTCCCTGTTCAAAACGCCCATCAGGGGCATTCCTGCATGGTCTCCAGAGCTGCCCCCACCTCCTGCACGCCTCCCTGCAGTGTCCTCACCCAGAGGTCACAATAGTAAAAGTGGGCCAGTGTGGCCCACAGGCGTGGCAGAGAGTGTCGGTTTTGGCGGCTACCTGATACGCTCAGCCCCCCCGGATCAGGTACTATAGTTTTTTTTTTTAATCTTATGAGCCCACCTGGGGCTCTCTTTAAAGAGACTCCGTAACAAAAATTGCATCCTGTTTTTTTATCATCCTACAAGTTCCAAAAGCTATTCTAATGTGTTCTGGCTTACTGCAGCACTTTCTACTATAACAGTCTTTGTAATAAATCAACTTATCTCTCTCTTGTCAGACTTGTCGGCCTGTGTCTGGAAGGCTGCCAAGTTCTTCAGTGTTGTGGTTCTGCTATGCACTCCCCCCTCAGGGGGGAAAGAAACACACAAATGATCTCTTGAGATTCAAAAGGAAGGCAGTATACAGCCTGCTTGTGTATGGATGCATTTTCTATGTGTGGACATACTGTACATCAATCTACTTCCTGTTTTGGTGGCCATTTTGTTTGTTTATAAACAAACTTTTTAAAACTGTTTTTAACCACTTTTAATGCGGCGGGGAGCGGCGAAATTGTGACAGAGGGTAATAGGAGATGTCCCCTAACGCACTGGTATGTTTACTTTTGTGCGATTTTTAACAATACAGATTCTCTTTAAGAAGAGTGACTGGGGAGGGGAAAAGTAGGGAACAGGAAGATGATGGGAGGGAACATCACAAAGGCCTGCCTTTTCCTGTCTACAAATATGACTTTGTCCAAAAATCTGATTTTTCACGGAGCAATTACTGGGACTGAGGAGAACGAGGTGAGGAATGGACACAAAAGTGTGTGGATCCAGCAGGACCATTCCTTTGTGCTTACCGTACATAGCTTTGCCTCGGGTCAAGTGTCCTTTAATGGGGCACCTGAACCAGGGCCGGATTTGTACTCTTTACTGCCCACTGTCACCAGCCGCCCCCCTTCGGTATAGGTAGCCAGATGACCCCTCCCCCCCTTCCCTCTAGTATAGGTAGCCTGATGAGCCCCCCAGTATAGGTAGCCAGATGACCCCTCCCCCTTTCCATCCAGTATAGGTAGCCAGATGACTCCTTTAATCCCTTCTTTTCCCACCCCCTTTCAGTAAAGGTAGCCAGCTCATCTTCACACCGCAGCAGCCATCTCTGTCTCATTTCTCTGCTTGTCTCCAATGCAGAAGCTTCCTCTTCCTTTCCGTCTCCAATGCTGCCCAAGTCCATAGCCACTGGCCCCAATGCAAATGTGCACAGAGAGCAAGATGGCTGCTGCACAGGTGGCTAGCAGCAGAGTACTGCGGTCAGCCGCTCGCCTGATCTCCCTGCATTGCAGCATTTTCAAGCCTGCAAATGCTGCACCAGTTTAGCCTGCTGCTTTGGTGCCCTTGCTCCTGTGGTGCCCTAGGCCATGGCCTAGGCAGCCTTGTCCTAAATCCGGCCCTGACCTGGACTCTAATTATAAATTCATGTTACCGCTCCCACATGTTAACGCTATGTGATTTTTTTTTATATCTTCAACATTCTAAAATGTGCTCTTCATTTCCAGAGCTCCCACATCATTCATGTCCACTTATACATGACTCCTTATTCCAGTGTCCTTTCTCTGTGGTCCTTCAATGTTGGCACGTGTCACACGGCAAATAGTTGAAGCTAAACATTGTGACGCAGACTGCTATGGTTAAAACCCTCACAACCTCAGCGACTGTGCTGAAGAACCTTTATAATTGGTGATCAACTCGCTAGATACAGAATACTTTAGCTGCAACCTCTGACACCACCAGAGGGCCAAACTGACTGTATACTATAAACAGATTGTGTAGGAAAGCTCTCATACTACGTCATGTAGGTTGTAAAATTGACCAGTCTTTGGCCAATCAAAGCTGGCCATGTGTATTAGACTTTAGACTATGCTAGGGGTGTTAGGGTGAGTACACATTGCCATTTGCCAACTGATGTCGCCCGTCGGGGATCATAAGCTGATCCCCTTGGGTGACATTGCTGGGCTGATTCATTTGTGTAGCTGATGATGCTATGTGTGTGTGGGGGAAGGGGGGGGGTAGGGACAACAAGCAGTAAGTGCGTGGCGTCATGAGATGGGTGGGGGAGCAGCACGAATAAGGGGATCGGCGCCGCTGGGGTGAAGTAGAGTGCTCGCGTGTTGGGCATCAGGGGTAGAGATGGCCCTGCTTAGGAGAACTCAAGGAGAAGCATGTGATCGGTTTGGTCAGCTGATAGATTTGTAAGGTTCTGATTTGCTGGTCCTGATCATGTGTTAAACCAGGAAGTCATCACAGCAAATCTGGACCTTACAAATCTATCAGCTGATCAAACCGATCACATGCTTCTCCGTGAGTTCTCCTAATCAGGGCCATCCCTAATCAGGGGTCGTCGGGTAGAGTACACACGCCTAATCATCGTCTGAGGCGCTCATTGTCGGCTGTCTCAGTCGACTAAGGCATGTGTTTAAGGCTTTAGGCTCATTATGGTAGGATTAGATTGTGAGCTCCTCTGAGGACAGTCAGTGATATGACTATGTACTCTGTAAAGTGCTGCAGAATATGTTAGTGCTATACAAATGCATAATAATAATATGGTAGGACGTTAGACTATGACTATGGTAGTGATTAGACTGTGAGCCCCTCTGAGGACAGTCAGTGACATGACTATGTACTCTGTAAAGTGCTGCAGAAGTTGTCAGTGCTATATAATTACATAGTTAATATGCCACTGTGGGGCAGCACTCACTCATCCTTCTCCCCTTTCATAAAGCAGAATGTGCTACTGATCCGGTATCTCAGCAGCGTGTCCGTACAGCCCTCGTTCTCCGGCGGACATAAACACTCGTTTGGGACATATACATAGCTTAGCGCGCCTCCCTTTCTATACAGCTCTCAGCTCTATGCCAATACCACCGACATTGTAGCCCGGCTGCGATAAGAGCTTCTGCGGGAAGCTTTACCTCTTTATCTGCCAGCGGTAAAATAGCCCATTCCTCTTAAGCCAGCGGAAGCCACAAGGGTACAAATAAATAAGGAGGATTTTCTGCATGCGAGCCGCAGAGTCGCACAATGAGCACGGCCACATTATAACGGGGAGTTATCGCACACAAATAAATGACACATTAAGGACATGTAGGGATTTTATCACAGGTCCAATGCGCCTCTATTGTGCCGGGCGATTATACCAGAGAGGCTGCAGAGTGTTTACCTGGTACTTTGTGCATCTTGGATGCGTTGCTAGGCGCCCCCGTCGCATCATTTGTGTGCAGGCAGGAAGTGTTCATCTATGCCTTATTTCAGCCCTCCGCCACCACCACGGATCGGCTCTGCAAGCAGCTCGCCTCGTGCCGCAGTATGATAGACGGTTTGGCTTTTAGACGGCAGTAATTTTCTGTAAACCATAAAGAGGATAATGCACGCCATACGCTGAAGGGTAACCATTTCTGAGAGGGGCTTTGACTATAGGAAACGCAAGGTCAGGACACAATACAATAATGCGTATTCCGAGGACACCTATTTACCTGCGTCCTTTTTACCGCGTCGCTGGGAAGAAAATATACAGTTACCCGCTAATATGTAACCGCTCAGAGGAAACGCGCAGCAGTACCTTAAACAAAACGTATATTGTTTTTCCTGTGTGAGTTTTATTCTATTTATTTGCTTTATATACTTTTTTTATTTACTTAATCATTTTTCTTTTTTCACAAGAAGGCCCATATGCAATTCACTTTTTCACCTGAGTTTTCTCCTAGGAGATCATTTTTTATTTTGGATTTAACCACTTGACCACCAGAGCAATTTTCACCTTTCAGTGCTCCTTCCATTCATTCGTCTATACAAATTCATTATTTCTCAGTTTTCGGCCATTACAGTCTTAAAATAACACATGCCTCCATAATTAAAACCCACATATTGTATTTGCCCATTTGTCCCGGTTATACACCGTTTAAATTATGTCCCTATCACAATGTTTGGCGCCAATATTTTATTTGGAAATAAAGGTGCATTTTTTTCAGTTTTGTGTCCATACCTAATTACAAGCCCATAGTTTATAAAGTAACAGTGTTATATCCACTTGACATAAATATTCAAAGAGTTCAGTCCCTAAGGTAACTATTTATGTATTTTTTTTATTGTAATTTTTTTTTGTCACAAACAAAAAAAAATTGGGGAGTGTGGGAGTCAAGTTATAATTAGGTATTTATATATGAAAAATGTTTTTGGGTGTAGTTTTACTATTTGGCTACAAGATGGCCACAGTAATTTTTTGTTCATGCGACCTGTAAGCGTACGAAGAACGCTTACAGGACTGGGAAACTTTTCTTTTTTTCACAATGATCGCGGTGCTTCTCATAGAAGCAGCCGATCATTGCTGGGGGTCTTGGATCCACGAACAGGACATTTTTTTCCCGTTCATTGATCTCCGGGGGAGCGGGTGGCAGCGTGCACGAGCGCGGGAGCGCGCTCAGCGGCGGGAGCGGCGCCAGGGGCGTATATATACGCCGCTGGTGGTAAAGTGGTTAAAATAACTTTTTAGCATTTTGTAATGGAAAAAGTACCAAAAAGTAGGTGGAAAAGTACTGTAAAGATTATTTTCGGTATTTTCTTGCTTGCTGGTGGTTTAAAAGGCATTTCATTGACCAGAAAATTTCACCTGGGAGAAAACTCAGGTAAAAAAAAATCAGTTGCATATGGACCAAAGACTTTATAAAAACTCACCATTTTGTTTGGCTTTATTTTAGAGTGCCACCTACTGGTTTGACTGGGGAATTGTATTAGGAGGAAAGAGTTCTGCTTTAGTGCTGTAGTAAGCAAGGGGAGGTGTCACAAAACAGTTTACAAATTATCCCACCTTGCTTATTAAAGCGGACCTGAACTCAGAACTTCCTCTCTGCTTTAAAAGATACGCAACAGCATAATAACCTTTAAAGAAAAAGCATTTCTTTGTTACAGCTGATACAAATCCTACAATAAATCTGCAGTCTGTCTACTTCCTGCTTTCATGGAAGCAGACATATTGTTAACATCCTGCTCCCGCCTGACCACGGCAGCCCTACATCTTGCAGCATGACCGATTGACTTGCTTGGCCAAAATTGATTGCGTCGTCGAGCGGGCACGAACCTGGCGGCACCTATCAAATCGGATGGTCAATCGGTAGCCAAGTCGATAAGAAGTATGGGTATCTTTACTAAAAAAAAGCCAGGTGACCATCAGCGGTGGGTATAAACTGCTATCTTGCCTAACGCCCTATTTCATCTTAAAGGGGTTCTGTGGAGGGGTTAAAAAAACAAAAAATGACACTTACCTGGGGCTTCTATGGGCCCCCTGCAGCTGTCATGTCTCGCGCCATCCTCCGTTCCCCGCCACCGGTCCCGGCTAATTATGCATCTAACTAGACTGCTGCTGCGAACACGCGTGCTTCATCGGGGGCTTACTGCGCAGGCACAGTACAAGAAAAAGAGCTTACTGCACCTGCGCAATAAGCTCCCGATGACGCACACGGGAGCAAGCACTATACGTCCAGTTAGACGAATATTAGACCAGGACCGGTGGCGGGGAACAGAGGATCGGAGGAGGACGGCACGGGACATGACAGCTGCAGAGGGCCAATAGAAGCCCCAGGTACGGTAAGTGGCGTTTTTTTTGTACCCCTCCACAGAACCTCTTTAACCCATTTCTGGCCATCAGTACACAAATGGCGTCAGTAGACAGAAGGCACCCATGCCAGGACCTCCACAAGGTAAATGTCAGAGCTTGGCTGGTGTGCAGCCTCACATGAGCAGCGGAACGAGCTCGTCACATCAGCAGTGCGACGCGGCTGCGGAGGTGTATAATTGCGTCTTTGCACATCACAGTTTGAAGGAAATTCAGCAGCATCCGTCAGTACAACAGGCTGCCTGCGATTCAGGTCCCCATCTTGTGTCTAGCTGAGGAGGAGGGGGGGGGAGGGTAATGCATGGATCGCCGGGTATCATGTGCCTCGTTTTAAAGAGGCAGTGATAAGCGATTTTAAGAGGAACTTTAGCAAAAAGGGGGGGGGGGGAGGGAATAAATCAATATATTCTAAAGTGTGAAATAAAAAAACAGAAAAGAGATCAAGAAATGATTGATATTCGCCATGTAATTTGTTCCTGTTGTTTGATACACAATGAGCCTGCGGGTAATCATCTTTACTACTGGCAGACATGAAAAAAAGAAGACAGCACCAACTGCCATGATCTATAACCACAACCCTTAACATTGCGCTAGTCTAAAGGTTTTTTTAAGGCCTCGTTCACACCCAAAATTGCTAACCACTAGCGATTTGCGTCAGCGTTTTCTGTGGGTGATTTTTCCGCAGAAAAATCACTGTACAAATTAGCGTTTTTGAAGCGATCGCGATTAGCGTTTCTATATATGCTAATGGCGATCACTCCAAAATCACCGGGAAAATGTTGCATGTAACACGGATCGCCGGAGATTATAACTAATCGCTCAAGTGTGAACACTGCCATAGACTAAAATCGCACAATTCCCGCTTAGGTGTGAACGAGCCCTAATAGATGTACCTATGCACAGAGGGAGATACTGGTTACTTGGCAGTTGGAGACTTATTTCCCACAATGCAACAAGGTTCACAGACAGGAAACCGTCAGGACCATGGTCATGACGTCACACTGTGGGAGGGGTTTCACCACAAAGCTGGATCCTATGAGGCTTCCCTCATCCTCCTCCACAGGTCCGTTCCAGTGGTGGGATGTCTCCTTAGAAAAAGCTGGGCTGGATCAAGTCTACGCTATTGCACAGGCGCAAGCCAGCTGCACAGGAGCATGGACCTGGGCTGCTGCTTTACTATTTCCGCTGGAGCCTGAGCGGGGCGGTGCACGTCCGCATGCGCAGGAAGGCCACTCCCGGGGGTCAGCGCAAGAACGGACTGATGTATGAGGACGAGGGAAGTCTTTTTGGGATCCAGAGACTTCCCCTTCCCCGAAGGTAAGTGTCTACAATCGTGATACGCAAACCTCAAGTCTTCCCTTGCTAAGAAGTACGGCTGAAATCTCTGGTTTTGTGCTGAAATGAATCAAAAGTGAGCATTGCCTGAAGGCAGCCAATCCGATTGGTGTGTTCCATTTTCCCATAATGCACCGGAATCATAAAAGGGCGGCTAATTGATTGCAGCGTACAACAAGTTCTCCTTTCAGATGCGTTCCGCCGCTCCGCTAATGCTCTCCGTGGCGGCGAATTCCCCCCAACTCCTCCTCTCGGTATTACTTAAGTCACTGTGATTTGAGTCATAAGGCAGTCTTTGTTCTCTGCACCCATTCACTGATTACACCTGATTACCCTTTCTCCGAAGACGCCTGATTAGCCTGGGAAATATTCCGGACAGGCGATCGAACGCAGCCGCGCCGGCCTTTTTAGCTCGCCTCAGCTATCTGATTTGCACTACTTAGAGAAAGTTGAGCAGGTAATTTGGCAAACTTTTTTTTGTAGGCCACCTCGCTGAGGCTCATTGAACCTGACGCTTGCTCCAGCCTGCCTGCCAAGCGGTCCTGCGGATGTCACCAAAAAAACCTGAAGAAGAGGAAAATATTTGCTCGTCTCACGCTGTGAGCTGACGCCGGGAATCTTTGTAGCGAGCGGAACAATGTGCTGATCAAGACTTCTCAGAGCAAAACTTTGATTCAGTTTTACGTTGTGACATACAATTTCCCAAAGTCCTTTTCTGCATGCAGATTACAGCGGTTCGAGACATGCCCCATAAAGAGGATCTTTAATACAGGATTTAACGTTATCCCTATCAGTAGCTGATACCTTTTTTCCATGAGAAATCTCTTGACCTTTTCTCTAATCGATCATCGGGGACGTCTGTGCAGCTGATATTGGGGGGAAACCCCTCCCACAGTGTGATGTCAGAGCCATGGCCCTGACAGTTTCCTGTCTGTGACAGTTTCCTGTCTATTGCATTGTGGGAAATAACAGCTTTTTCCAACTGCCAAGCAAGCAATATCTCCCTCTGTGCATAGAACTCTCAGTAATAAACACTCCATGCAGATTACCTAAAGATGTCGACACCAGTCATACATTTCAGAATGCAGAGGAAAGATTTTACAATGGGCAAACATTGACTAAATAATTTATAAATGAATATCGTAAAAAAAATTAAGCAATCATTACGTAACTATTTTCACTACAGTTCCTCTTTAACCACTTAAGGACCAGGCCATTTTTACCTGATCTGTGCTGCGTGGGCTCTCCAGCCCACAGCACAGATCAGGATAGAGCCAGGGCGACCAGACTTCCCCCCCCCCCCTTTTATCCCCACTAGGGGGATGTCCTGCTGGGGGCGGTCTGATCGCCACCGGCTATTTTTGCCTTGCGGGGGGGCTCCTCAAAGCCCCCCTCCGCAGCGATTTTCGGCCTCCCTGTCCTTCCCTCCCTCCCCTCCTTCCCCTGGGCGGAGCAGGACGGAGATCCATCCTGCACCGCCTCTAATAGGCTTCAGCCTATCAGACTGCGGCGATCCCCGGCCAATCAGAGGCTGGGAAACGCCAATCTCCTGTACGGCGCTCCTGCGCAGCAGCGCCGTATGATGTAAACAGCGGGGATTTCTTCCCCGCATGTTTACATTTAGCCTGCGAGCCGCGATCAGAGGCTCGCAGGCTGTTCACGGAGACACGCTCCGTGAACTGACATGGAGCGGCCGTTTCCATGGGAGACCATTTAAGACCTGCCGACGCCTATTGGCGTTAGGCGGACGTTAAGTGACACCCTGAAATAAATGTGCTCAGTGTAAACTGATCATTAGATCAAACTGTACAATCAGAAGTGGCCTATAATGAACACAGCCACGCTACGTTCACAGTAGACGTCAGTGGAGCTTTGATGTCAGTCAGTGACGTCAACTGGGGTCAGTAGAAGGGTTGAAAGTTTAGAAGCAGGGCTGTTTCTGGGCTTAGGCAACCAGGTAGATGTCAAGGTTGACAATTGCAGGAGGGGAACCATAGAGCTATTTTTAGTACATTTAATGTAATTATTTATCAGCAGATGCTAGTTCCATTAAGAAGGAGGTGCTAATTTTAACACCTAAATGGGCACTGAACAGCATAACACTTATGTGGTGACACACAGAACATTTATATTGTGCTTTTCTCCTGACAGATACAAAACACCAGAGCTGCAGCCACTAGAGCGCACTCTATAAGCAGTAGCAGTGTTACGGGTACGGAGTCTTGCCCAAGGTCTCCTTACTGAATAGGTGCTGGTTTACTGAACAGGAATAGCTGAGATTCAAACCCTGGTCTCCTGTGTCAGAGGCAGAGCCCTCAATGAGCTAATTATACGTTAGTTTAGATTTCCTGGACAATAACAATATTCTAAGCTGTGAAGATACAAGTCATACATATACAGAACAATGTTATTTTTAAAGAATTGACTAGACGCATCTCGTAACAATATAAGAAGGGGTTTGTTCTGTGGGTTCCGTACAATGGGACAGTGACGTTTTTCTAGCCTGTTGATAATTTCCGTATCCTTTATAGACTTATTCTGAGAAACAACATTATTTCTACCGTATATGCTTATCAGTTTGTTATTGATGTCTGCAAAACTAATTCATGTAGGCTATCATCTTCATATTCACAAGAATGGGGAGAGGGGGAATAATTAATGTTACCTGGGGCGCTACAATGGTCAGAAACGGTTCTGGTTAGAGGCTTTCTCCTTACACCAAGAAACTTCCTCCTGACACGGCGCTGCATGGTGCTGGAGGGAATCAAAGTGTAGGAACTGTATCACGCTCCCATCAGAGCAGGATCATCCACAAGGCAAACCAGGTAACTGCCTGGGGTCCAGTGGGCATCAAGGGGCCAAGCTGCCACTTGCTCTGACCAGTCTCCTAGCTGAACTTACCAAAAAGACTATAGGAGTAAGCAAAGGGCTGAGGTATAACGAGGTAGGAGGTAAAGAGAAGGATAAATTACAATGAGGTATAAGACACAGGAAGGGTTGAGAAAGAAGGCTGAGAAATCTAGGTAATGCCTATCCTCAGAGCAGAATCATTCACCAGGCAATCAAGGCAGGTGCTTGGGGCCCAGTGGGTGTCAAGGGGCCCGCCTGTTACCTTCTTTGACTTCTCTTCACTTACCAAAAGGAGCAAAGTCAGCCACAAATCTACTATTTTGCCTAGAGCCCGGTTATTTCTTAATCCATCTCTGGCTGCCACCCAGCCCCAGATGTACATTCCAGGAGCCGATAGGCACAGATGTACTGGCACCCCAGACTTCACCCTCTGTGAACCCACAAACCTCAGCTGAATTGCACTACAAGTGTGCTGGCTGTCACTTCTCCCTTACTTCCCCTGCCCGTCATAGGTAGCTACAGGTGTCTCTTAGCATTAGGTAGCTAGAGGAACCCTCAGTATTGAGTAGCTAGAGGTGCCCCTGACTAATAAGAGATCTTGTTAGTGAAATTCAGAGAGCAGGGTGAGCAACCTCTCATTTACGCTCTGATCAGGTCTCTGCCTAGGGAAGGAGGGAGGGAGGCACTAGCGGTAGTGGAGGGAGTGAGACAGCTTCCACCTGCAGACGCCTGCAGGCACGTGCCTACAGTGCCTTATGGTAAATCTGTCATCAACATACCAATATACCAAAATGTCATCAATATACCTTAAAGAGAGTCTGAAGCATAAAAAAATAGCTCTTTTTACCTTGCAGTGGTCTTGAGCATTAATGCATTCCCGTGGCACAACGAGGCCCTAATCTCCCTGAAATCCCTGGGACAAAATGTGGGGCTCCTTCCATGTAGAGGCAGAGCTTTGTGCAGTAGCTCTGCCTCTACTCGCGTCAATCTCCGTGGATCTCGGCCTCCTCCCGCCTCTCTCAGTCTTCTTTCACTGAGAGTGGGGCGGGGAGAGGCGGAGATCCATGGAGATTGATGCTAATGAAGGCAGAGCTACTGCACAAAGCTCTGCCTCCCTGGGCAGCACAATCCATGACCTGGAAAGTCGTGGAATTTTCCCCCGAGATTTTGAAGGGGATAAAACCTCGTTGTGATGCAGGGATGCGGCGTTTCAACTCTGGCATTAATGCTGAAGAGGAATGCAATGTAAAAAGAGCATTTTTTTACGCTTCAGACTTTCTTTAAGAGCTTCCGGGAGATAATTAAAACTTTAGGTTGTCCCCTCATACGCAGGTATTGATGACGTGTCCGAACCACGCTTGTTCTAGGTGAGCGCTTTAGAAAGGTTTCTAGCCAGAGGATCGTCTCTGCCGTCAGGAAACTAACATTTTTTAGTATTGGAATAATGACGGCAATTCAATAGCTCCACTTTACTGCTATAAGCATAGTTACAATAATAATAATAATAAAAGTGGAGTACCGCTAAATCTAAAAAGCTAAAAATAAAGTCTCCCATGGTGCAATGCACAGTCATTACTGTACTTGTCTAGCAGCTATAGGAAATGTGGCGAAACCAGGCTGAAGGGGGTTTAACAGCTAATAGGAACAGAGAGGCACTGGGCAGTTAGGTACAATCTATTTTGTTGTGACCACGCCCTTTGCCACTATTGGCCCACCGATCCTTCCCACCAGGGAACGCTCCACCAATCCCTTCACCACAAGTCAGGCCCAATCCTGATTGGAGAACGTTCTATGCTTCCCGGAGACAGCATCTTCCAGAAAAGGCGAACACATTCCACAGCATTGTATTAGTATTACCGTAGAGTCTCAGTTATCCGACACCATTGAGAATCGTCTGATGCCGGATCAGTGAGTTTTCTGGTTGCTTAACACCCAGTGTCAAAAACAGGCCCGATCTAATACAGCACTATACCCCACTCTATATACACATAGCTCCCAACTCTCCCTCTTTTGGAGGGATAGACCCTCTTTAAGAGACCTGTCCCTCTTTTCTCCTTAATTGTCCCTCTTTCAGGACTTTGTCCCTCTTTCTATGTAAATATCTATTTTTCTCTACTAAAAATGTGTTTGACTCTAAACTTTATTCCCAACCTTTAACTTGATATATTACTAATTTTAACATGTTAATATGAAGGAAAATGAACCAGGATAGAAAGGACCAGTGTGGTTTGAATGATAAAACAACATATCTTTCTTATGAAATCTTTATGGTATGCTTGATTAGGGGTGTGCCAGGGGCCTGACCAGGGGTGTGGTAGGGGCATGGCTTATGTTTCCCTATTTCTCATCTCAAAAAGTTGGGAGGTACCATGAACTCTGTATTAAATGTAAAAATACATTAACTGAAAATATATTAACCTTGGGGGAGCCAGGGAAGCTAGTTTTTAAACACAGCAGACCCCTTTAAATGTTGTCCTTCACCACTGTGAGCACTGCCGGTGATTTGTGCTGGTTGGTTGAGACTTCAGTTGGTTGAGAGTTTGGGGTAGTTGAGATCTGGATAACCTGGACTCTTCTGTATTATTATTTTGAGATAAAAATTACAAACATTAGTACAAATTATAGAAATGGTATAAAAAAAGGAGGAAAGAAGAATGTCATATGCAGAGTGGAGGCTGTAGTTTGGATGTTATTTGGAGATTAGGAGTAGTAAGGAGATGTATTCGGAGAGAGAATGTGTAGAGCTTTTTTTTGCACCCCTAGGCCAACTTTTTGGTTGCTTCCTATCCATGTGCAGCAGCAGAACTCCCTCCATTCCACATGCAACCATAAGTTGTTCCCTTTTTGCAACCTCCCTTTTCCATTTGCAAGCCTTCACTTCCATCTTCATCTTTTCCATGTCCAACCGCCCCTTTGGCAGCAGCTGCCCGAGACCCAGGCCTTGGTGGCCTTTTCCAGAAATCCAGCCCTGTAAGGTTAGAGTTAAAGTGTACTTGAGATGCTTTTAATTGGTTTATTTATCCCTACCTGGGGCTTCCTCCAGCCCTATGAGGTGCACGGGGTCCCCTGTCGTCCTCTCCATTCTCAGAATCAGAATCATGTTTATTTCGCCAAGTACAACATACCGTATTTTTCGGAATATAAGACGCTCCGGCATATAAGACGCACCTAGATTTAGAGGGCAAAAATCAGGAAAAAAAAAATAAACTAAACCTAGGTGCGTCTATGGTGCAGGGGCTTCTTATGGACCTTTAACTCCCCCAAAACTGTCTTTATCTAAGCTACACTGCCCATCTATACTAACACCTGCTACACTACACTTCACCCCTGCTGCCCCCATCAACTACACATTACTTCACTAACCCCTACTACAACTACACTACACTACAGTATACTACACTTCCCTCACTAACATCTGCAGCCAACCCAAACTACACTACACTTCACTAAGTAACCCCTTCAGCCAACCCAAACAACACTACACTACACCCCTGCTGCATCTCACCTGATCCTGTCGCTGCGATCCTCCCCTCCTCCATCTGCCTGTCATCACCCGAGAGTCGCAGCCGCCGTCATCTGAGGGTCCCATTAGGTGTCATCAGAGGGTCCAGCAATCCCATCCAGTATCCCCGCTCTTTAAGTGTCCAGGTTGCCGGATCCTCTTCGCTGCAGTCATGCTTGTATGCAGCCCCGGGGTGATCACGCGGTGATTACGCGCTGCCGGGGCCGCCTTCCTCCATAGTTACAGCGTCCTCTTCTTAGATACAGTGCCCCGTCCTGCGTGACGAGCGGCGCACGTGCGCCTGACGTCATGCGTGACCCCGGCGCACATGCGCCGCTCGTCACACAGAAGGGGGCACTGTATCTAAGAAGAGGACGCCGTAACTATGGAGGAAGGCGGCCCCGGCAGCGCGTAATCACCGCGAGCCTGCATACAAGCATGACTGCAGTGAAGAGGAGCCGGCGACTTGGACACTTAAAGAGCGGGGATCAGTCGGGGATACTGGATGGGATTGCTGGACCCTCTGATGACGGCTGCTGCGACATTGGATGACGGCGGACAGACGAAGGAGGCTAGGATCGCGGCGGCAGGATCCGGTAAGTATGTTATGGGGCGAAAATACCGTACCTTTGGAATATAAGACGCACCCACTTTTTCCCCCAGTTTTGGGGAAGAAAAAGTGCGTCTTATATTCCGAAAAATACGGTAGTTGTACCCGGAATTGGTTTTGGCACAAGCAGGGTCGGTGATGGTACAGTCACATAAAAGTACATACAGTGAATACAGTGAATACAGTAGATAGACAATAGTTACAGAGTATATGCAGTGCGTACAGGTACATATATACAGTGGTACATTGCATATATAGGCATAGAATACAGTGGTACATTGCATATATAGGCATAGAATAAAGGAATAGACAGGAAGATACATATAAGAGAGACCCAGGGGAAGGACCAAGGGGGTCGTATAATCCCCCTCAGTAATCTGTCTGGCCACGCTCTTCTGCGCATGCACGGCTCGGCCACATGTGCACACCCGTCGTGCTCTTGCAGCCAGGAGATGTTTGCGCCTGCGCAGTAGTACTGCACAGGCGCAGAACACTCCCAAGCATGGGAGCACGGCGGGGGTTCGAGCATGTGCAGAAGCACACTACTGGCTGCGACTGCCCAGATTACTGGGGGGATTACAAGAGAAAGGAGCAGGCGGAGAGGATGACAAGGGACCTCAAGCACCTTATGGGGCTGGAGGAAGCTCTAGGTAAGTATAAATACATCATTTAAACCATCTCAGGTACACTTTAAAATGTAATATAAGAAAAAAAATGAAACAAACACAGCCAACAAGCAATATCTGCACATACAAACCTGTTATATCATCCCCAGCCTTTCTCATACATGCCACAATCTCAGGTAGAATTGCGGTTCTTCCATAGACACGCACACACATATACATATATCTGCTGCATGGCATTTCAATTTGAATTTATCCTGCAGACCAGACAATACTCGCAAGAACAATCTTTCAGAGGAGATAGTCATTTTAAATCAATTAAGAAATTATTATTAAAAAAGGCAATAGCCATTCCTCCCGTTCTCCCAAGAACACTTCTAAGTGTTTAAATATCTCATATATCCTGCGGGCGATTCTCCGATTGGCGCGGGCCGCAGCGAGGCCGCGTGTTTAGCCGCTCCTTTCCTAATGAGGGTTTGAAGGAAATAATATTGCTTTGCAAGAAGTTATCTCCTCCCGCAGAAGGGAAAGTCCTGCGCTCTCTCCCGGTTACTTAAATTAAAAGTGCGATATCCCGGATCCTTTTAACGCGTAGTGTCCTCATTAATTTTTGAGTATATTAAAACAGGGAAAGTAATATAATCAGCGTACACTTTGCCTTATAAGCGGCAAATGTGACTCGGAATCCTATTTCAGCTCTGGGAACGGTTTTATTACAATAAAGAGGCCCGACTATCCTTAAAGGCTTTTAAAAGTATTAGTGTTTATTATGGTTTAATAATTTTACACGGCTCTGCTGTCTTCAATGCTGGCTGCGAGGAGGACGAAACAGGTCGGGTGACTTTTCAATAAACCATAAGCAAGCGCTGATCCTTCTCGACAGCGAGAGAGATTTCAGTCCGGAGTCTTGTAAATTTAATATCACCACCAGTCAGATGTACAATTAAAGGGTTGTTCCAACGCAAAGTAGATACATTTTTTTAACATCCCTGGCGGTATGATTCCTTCCTGATTTTAGGGCGCATTTCTATTGAAAGTAGTGCGATGCTACATACTGCATCACACCGCGGCTCAACTGAAACCAATGCTGCAGATTCTCACACGGCCACATCTGCCCGCCATCTCCTCCTATACACTTCTGCATTGGGAGATGCAGAATTGACGCAAACGGGAGCGGAAGTAATGCTTAGCCGCATCGCATTCCTTCGGATCCCATTCGCCAGTGGAAATGGGCCCTAAGGGTCTGAAAGCGGTACCATTTTTTTCATTAGCTTTTAGACCTCGGGGTTACCGCCCTGAGCTGTGGATTTCTAGCCCCAAACCTGACTCGGGGTAACCGCTAAGGGAGGTTAAATGAGGGAGCTTAAGGCCCAATCAACACGGGCAGATGCGGGCATAGCTTTGGCCGCCTTACAGCTGTTCCGGTGTACTCGCCAGGTGCTTTTTAGCACCCGGCATAGGCAATGGTTAAGCGTTCATTGGATCTGAGTGTGTACCATATTTCTATTACACGTAAGTGCTGCACTGCTCACTAAACAGGGGTGTAACTATAAATCATGGGGCCATCCAGCAAAACTATGATGGAGCCCCACAATATTCTCACCCCTGACAATCCCTTGTGACCCTCAAGGCCTGGAGGCCCATCTCACAAGGGTCATTAAACAAGCGTGAACATTGTCATCTTCACACCCATAACAATAGTAGCCCCCCAAAAACACCTGACCTGAAGGATGGACCCCTTTATTAGAGGCAGAGAAGCAGTAGTTGGGGCCCCCTTACAGCTCTGGGGCTGCCTGCAGTTGCAGGGTCTGCTTCCCTCTAATTACACCCCCGACTCTAAGCATGGCCGGATTTCTGGCAAGGCCACATAGGCCATGGCCTAGGGCACCAGATAAACAAGGGGCGGCCTGCAGACAGTGGGCATTATTTGCAAGTGTCCAAACAAATGAAAGTGGTCAGGATAACTGCACTATTAGTACCAGCTGGCATCTGCCTGTGCTGTGCTACAGGCAGCTGCAGTCCGTTAACCAAACGTTTGTGAACAGTGTGTGACTAGCAAAAAGCCAGACCTTGTCCAATGACATAGCAGCAGCTGCAGGCAGTTACAGAAGGCTGGTTCTCACGTACTTGGTGTGGGGGATGAAAGGACCAGGGGCAGCACCAGCAAATAGGACAGAATACAGAAGGCAGCGTCTCACAGTACCCATTTCTTAATTATTGATTGGCCAGCGCTGTTACCCTGGAGACAGCAGTGGGTACAGGACTCACTTTTACGTGTTGCTGACCCCACCCAATTTCCAATTGTGAGCCACTTTTGACTGTGTGTGTGGTGGATGGCTCCCAGCACGCCCATCACCTGTAGATCGCTTGATTGACCAGTTCCCCCGTGTGACGTGGATTGATTCACTTCATGTTGCCATGGAGACCTCGGCACTAGCCACAATAGTGGACACCATCGGCACAAAAATGTTTGGGTGTGTGTGGAGAGAGGTGGTAGGATACGGTTTCGGTTGGGGCGGCTGGTAATAGTCGGCCTTGGGCGGTAAGAAGTACAAATCCGGCCCTGACTCTAAGGCACATTTGAGGGTCCGCTGCCGATCTGAGTGGAGGCATTCCACTCATTAAAGGAATGACATCACATACCCCAAAAAATGCGTGGAGAAAGGATTTATATTAGAAGACTAGTTAAAGAGATTGACTGTCGCTTCCTTCGTGGCCGTTACCACTGATTTACTGTCACGTCCGAAGGCTGTGAGCAAGGGTCCTAATGTGCAATTGCTAGTGTTTTCCCCTGGGTCCCTGTCTTTGTTACAAATTAGTGGACATAACCGATTTGCCACGAGCAGGAAGAAGCTGTTGATCTATGATGCCCGCTGGGTCCCCTCGAAAAGACTAGCACCAGATTTTTCCGTAACAGACTCAAACACCGCCGGTCTTTATCAACTGGCTCATGGTATTTTATTGCCCACTGAAATAAGGGACCCAAAAGGAAACACTATCCACTCACCAGTCAAATTAGGTTTACTGCTGCGTCTGAAGGCCGTGGGTGAGGTCCTAGTGTACAATTTTAGTGTTAGTGTTTCCCCATGCATCCCCTCTTTGTTACACATTGATGGACATGGCCAATTTGCCATGAGGAAGCAGCTGTTGATCTTATGAAGATTTCCGCCTGGTACCCTCAAAAAGACTAGCTTTAGATTTTTCTGCATAAGACTCAAACACCACAGGTCTATGTCGACTGGCTCATGGTATTTTATTGCTGTCTTTGACTTGCCTGTTTTTCTATACCATGTATATGGTTTCTGGGGTATAGTTTGGTAGACTTTTGTGCTACAAGAGAGCTTGTCCCAACGCTGGTGTTTTGTTTGCGTTGGGAAGATAAAGTTCCATCGTTTGAGAAGAAGGTGTAGGTAGAAAAAAAACAAAGTCTTGTAAAAGTAATATCTTTTAATAGCTAACTGATAAAGTTAAATAATGCAAGCTTTCTGGGATCTAGTCCCCTTCTTCAGGCATATTTCCAGATGTAAGTTGTAGTAAACCACTGATGCAGGGAAATAGCAAACATGAAGATGGCAGTTGTGCTGGTTGCTGTTTAGCAGTTAGATGTCAGGTGATCAGCAGGCTGGAGCCAGTGAGCTTATGCAAGCAAACATGGAATCTAGCAGGTTTCTGAAGATAGTGAAGCCAAGTCAATCATGTTACATAAGGAGTCATGAAGAGGGTGACACTGCTATGACTACATTTAACAAGAAATATCTGTATCTTCTGATCAGCCATTCAAACATGGACAATTAAGCACCTAGTCCGCTGCCCAAGCTCAAAATGCTTTATTACATTGAAAGGTGCCCCAGTGGATTCCACGCTTCTAGAGTCTCTTAGTGTGGACCTGCTTGCACTCATACTTGAGGAAGTAAGTGGCGATGTCTACGAAATGCGCTATAATAGCGCTAAATAACATTCATAATATATCCTTCTAGCAGGGAAGTGGTTACACTTATATCACCTTTTTATGCATTTCTTTTATTCTTTTTCCTTGTTGGGTTTATCTCTGGCTCATCGCTGCCTGGCGGGGATGCGGTGCGACTACGAGCCGTAGGAATTCTGGGTATGTTTGTTGCCTCCAGCTTCTCTCTGGTGATTTTGCCCCGCGGTTACCCTTTGCGCACAGCTGATTCCTGCCAGTCCAGCGAACATGTTTGCAGTGCAGAAATCATAGTTTTTATGCTTCCCGGTAAGGGCGAGCGTCCGCGGGAGGCGCACGAGGGGAGCGGCGGGGCTGGATTTATAACCAGAGCGCGTTTCGGTGGTTTCCATCACATTAAATGCTCACTTCTCAATTTACAAAGCTCTCCTCACCTTGTCAGGCGCTCGCACGAGAAGCATAATGCTATTTCTAATAGAAGTTTTAAATTGTTGCACAAGAATCGCAATACTCCATAAAAGCAATTTTCTTCTCGTAGACATCATCTCGCTTCGGGCCGCCTTTATTTTCTAATAATAATAAGCCCGGGTGAACCATTATAATCCGGAATACGGAGAGACATTAACGTGCCTCAGAAAATGAGCTCCCTGATATACAGTATAGGTAGCAAAATAAATTCCATGGTCCCCGGCTACGAATGATCCATTTATTCTACTGAAATGTTCCTCAAAGGGAATTCGAGCAGAGTGACGTGATTGGTTTTATGTCAGGCATTGATTTGCGCATCTCTGATTGGCTGGCTCCAATCATGTGATGTTTACAGCAAGCCAGTTGGAGGCTTTCAAATCAATCGCCTGATCTAACAGATAAGATAATTCTGCATCTATTCTCCTCAGCTCAGTCCTATTCCTGACCGAAGTCACAGGTTGTAGTTTTGAAAGTAAGGGGAAGGAGGATTCTGCTGAATGATTATTCGGTTACTTCTTTCTAGCTAGAAGTGGTCATTAAAGTAAACCCGGAGCCAAACTGTTAAAAAAGGTTACTATGCCATAGCCTTCCCCATTTTCTCTCTATGCCCTCTGTCCACTGTTGTACCCCCGTGAAACGGTCGAATATGCCTTTGGGGTTGGGGTATCTCCGAATACTGCAGAAGATGAGCGAGTCCATACTGCACACACAACTCACTGATCCTCTTGTGTTTAACCTCACTGATCCTCTACCCTCTTGTATCTGACCTTACTGATCCCCTTGTGTCTGACCTCACTGATCCCTCTTGTGTCTGACCTCACTGATCCCCTTGTGTCTGACCTCACTGATCCCCTTGTGTCTAACCTCACTGATCCCTGTTGTGTCTGACCTCACTGATCCCTGTTGTGTCTGACCTCACTGATCCCTGTTGTGTCTGACCTCACTGATCCCTCTTGTGTCTGACCTCTCTGATCCATCTTGTGTCTGACCTCACTCATCCCCTTGTGTCTGATCTCACTGATCCCCTTGTGTCTGACCTCACCGATCCCTGTTGTGTCTGACCTCACTGATCCTTCTTGTGTCTGACCTCACTGAGCCTCTTTTGTCTGACCTCACTGACCCTCTTGTGTCTGACCTCTCTGACTCTCTTGTGTTTAACCTCACTGATCCTCTACCCTCTTGTGCCTGACCTCACTGATCCCCTTTTGTCTAACCTCACTGATCCTCTTGTGTCTGACCACACTGAACCCCATGTGTCTGACCTCACTGACCCTCGTGTGTCTGACCTCACTGACCCTCGTGTGTCTGACCTCACTGATCCTCTTGTTTCTGGTCTTTATGACCCTCTTGGGTTTGATCTCACTGATTCCCTTGTGCCTGACCTCACTGATGCTCTTGTGTCTGACCTCACTGACCCTCTTTTGCCTGAACTCACTGATTCTCTTGTATCTGACCTCACTAACCCTGTTGTGTCTGACCTCACTGACCCTCGTGTGTCTGACCTTTCTGATCCCCGTGTTTCTGACCTCACTAACCCTCTTGTGTCTGACCTCACTGACCCCCGTGTGTCTGACCTTTTTCATCCCCTTGTTTCTGACCTCACTGACCCTCTTGTGTCTGACCTCACTGACCCTTGCGTGTCTGACGTTTTTGATCCCCTTGTTTCTGACCTCACTGACCCGCTTGTGTCTGACCTCACTGAGCCTCATGATTTTGTGAAATAACCATTCCACAAGCACATACAGATGGTATTCCTGTGTCTCCTTGTCCAAATACATAGGGCCTTGCAATTTCTTTTTTATTCTCTCCAAAATACCTTCTTTTTCTCCACCGCTTACCACCCTGTGTTACAACGCCCAATCAGAAATAATCCTTGACTAATTCATCTGGCGTGACTCTTCTTCATTCTCACGTCTTGTTACTACAGGATACACCTTGCTTCACTTCCCAGCTGCTAAGCAACAGCACATAAAATTTGATAGCTTTCTGGAAGAAAAAAAAAACACAACAGAATAACAAACGAAAGAAAAAAAAACAAGAATCTGCAGACCGTCAAATCTGGTATTTTCAGTTAGGAGAGAGGAAAACAGCATGCTGAAATAACCTTGTCTGCGCTGCAAATTGGTCGATCTACAGAATTAGGCAGCCTACCTAACCAACAAGAGAACAGCGGACGGAGGCGGGATCCCTCCATAACATGGGCATTGTGCAGCAGATGCTAATTATTTACCATTCTCTCTGATCTTCCTAATCGCTGCCCAAAGAACGCTTTTGTGATGTCCACAATCAGGGATAAAATAATCAGGATAAAAAAAAAGAGAGAGAAAAGAAAATTGTCAGCTGTCTTTTCAAAGGACGAGTTCAGTGGAAAAAGCATTACGGTTAATTGCAGGTAAATCAACATCAAGGCCCGAAGGCTACATTTCGGCATTTAAAATCCCTCAAAATGGATTTTTATATCAAGGATTAGTACACATGGGACTTGGAACATGCGTGTGTTTTTTTCCCCTTTGAATTTACAGAAGCACATGTGTGTTGTTGTGTTCTATTTGCGCCTTTACATCTATTAGGACTGATTTTTCAAGACAAGTGAAATCAGGACTGGAGGGACGAATCAGGTTTCAGTTGCTGGCGTGCAGGAAATAAAGGCGAAAGGTAAAAAGGGCGCGGGTGGATAACAAAATTGTAATAAACGATAAAGAACATTTTAAACTGGGCGTGAAGTGAAGGTGAAAACATGTAAATGATAAGTATTGTTGTAAAACAGATAAGAAATAAACATGAAAAGATATTTACTTTAAAAATTGGTACATTATTCAGTAATAGAGCTTAACCTAACCCTATTCTCACACAAAACCCTCCCCTGGTGGTGCCTAACCCCAAGACCCCCCTAGTAGTACCTAACCCTAAGACCCCTCCTGATGGCGCCTTATCCCTAAGACTCACCCTGGTGGTGCCTAACTATAACCACCCCGCCTGGTGGTGCCTAACCCTAAGACCCCCCTGATAGCGCATTATCACTAAGACCTACCCTGGTGGTGCCTAACCCTAACCACGCCCCCTAGTGGTGCCTAACCCTAAACCCCCCCCCCCCCCCCCGTGGTGCCTTTTTCATAAGATCCACCCTGGTGTTACCTAACCCTAAGACCCCCCTGGTGGTGCCTAACCCTAAGACCTGCTCCCAGGTGTTGCCTAAATCTAAGACCTCCCTGGTGGTGCCTAACCCCAAGACTCCCTCCTCCCTGGAGGTGCCTAACCCTATTACCCCCTCCCCTGGAGGTGCCTAACCCTATTACCCCCTTTCCTGACGCCCTTTCAAACGTAGAAACAATAACATATTTGATAACGTAAAATTTGTACATAAAACAAAATAATCTGACAAAAAATTATAACGCTGCAAGTTTCAAAACCATAATATATTTAAAAAACGTTAATGTTGTAATGTTGAAAACTATATTTCTCAGGCCCCTATTTTTCTGCTTTGTGTGCCGTATAATACGATCTTTGCATTAGCGCCTATGGCGAAGCCCAAATCATCCACTAGCCGCCAGCGCCCCTTTTCCTCCAACCAGTTGCTGAACGTGAAGATTTTGATTGGTTGCTCTCAGTCAGCTGCTCCGCCTTTGCTCCAGTTGTTGCTGTATATGTCTTGATAAATAAACTGCATGACATTAAAGAGGGACTGTGGTGAAAATAATGTAATGGATAAAATGTCTTCTTCTTCTTTTATTTTTCATTTATAAATGCTTTAGTAAGCATTTGCCCTTTGTAAAATCTTTCCTCACCCTGTTTTACATTCTGACATGTATCAATGGTGGTGACATCTTAAGCAAAAACGTATAGATAAACGCATGGCAAACGCATGAAAAAGGCATGCCGTTGCACTCCCATTGACTTTCATTATGTGCGTTTTGGCAGCCATCCTGCATAATATGCAACAGAACCTGCGTTTTGCGAAAAGCATACTGTAAAAAGCATAAAAACGCATATGCGTTTTTTTATATGCGTTTTTTCCTGCATCCCATTTTACGCAACGCTAACGTTTCTGCTATGTGTGCACCCAGCCTGAAATAAAGAAAACCCTGCAAATCCCCCGTGAGGAGATGGGCTAGTCCAAAACCTGTCCGTTCTATCAGATTTCTACTACCTACTGTAAGTCACAGCAACATAGAAAAGTAATTTATAACACATTTTACTCTGTGTCAAATGTATTTTAATTCATGTGTTTTCATGTATTTTACATTTTACACATTTTTGTGATAGTGGTCCTGTAAAAGGAAGAAAAAAATCCCATATGTATGATGCTGATGTTTAATGGCTGCTTTTGATGCTGCATCTTTTGTTTTAATTGATCATCACAGGACTTTACTCATTACATACGCGTAATCCGCTGCCACAGCAGATCCTCCAGCATGTCTCATTAGGTGATATACCTGCCCTTTTCTGTTTGTTTTCTTGCTCCCGTTAGCCGGAGATTCTATTTCCGTACAGGATTGTTTGCTGCAGCGATTGCCCCATCCTTGTCACATGTAGCATGTGATAGGAGGCAAGCATGCCACAGTGACAGCGACGAGGAACATGCTAATTAAGAGGAGTCTCACCAAGGAAACAGCACTGTCGTTTTCTAATTACACAAAGTGGCATGTTTCTGCTGCGCCTGGCATCACACAGCTTCCTCTGTCCCCGTTTTCCATGTAGTTTTGTCCCTAGAAACTGTTGTCCATATACCCCCAGGTATTGCTTTTTTTTGTTAGTTTTTGGCTGACTATGCATAAAAAGCTTTGCTGTGTGCTTTAGGCCTGTCACAGAAGTTGGCCATATAGGATTAAATCACTGGTTCAGTCCTACATTTTTTTTAATGCATAGAAATTAGTAAATATGCATTCATTAGTACATACCTCCCAACTTTTTGAGTTAAGAAAGAGGGACACCCTTTTTTACACATAGCAATGACCATTGAGATAAAAAAAAAACTTTCTGCTTTCTGCACAATTGTTCTAATGACTGCATGTGCTCAGCCACTGATAAGGAATCCTACAAGTTTTGCAGACAAAGATTTGTAGACAGTCCCCATTCAGTGTTCAGCAGGGTCTTTTGTACAGTGCTGCTCTACCCCCAGTCTCTCTACCCCTCCCCAAGTGTTGTGTGCTGTGGTGATACTTGAGGAGTCTAGGAACGGGGAGAAAAAGCTTTCTGCTCTCTGCACAATTGTTCTAATGACTGCATCTGCTCAGCCACTGATAAGGAATCATACAAAGTTTTGCAGATAAAGATTCGTAGACAGTCCCTAGCCAGTGTGCAGCAGCCTCATTGGTTCTCAGTTTACCTGTGCAGAAAGTGAGTGGGGAGGGGAGAGGGAGCCCCAGCCAAAGTTTTGCAGGGAGGCCCAGGTGCTTTCTAATTACTCCCCTGTCCAGAAGCTTCGCTGGACCTCCTCTAGCCCTCAGTTCAATTGCTGGTCCCTCTGAACATATTAACAAGAGCTTGTCCAATATGCTGTCATGCCGACGCTCCTGTTTGTGTAAGAGCGCAACCGTGTTGGGCATGCATGGACCGTAACCACGCATGCACCGTATGGATGCGCACATACATGGATGGAAGCATTGCCATGAAGAATGAGAGTCTTACATAGCGGTGGTCTTGAGGATCTGGGAAGTGATTTTCACTACTTAAAGTGTACTTGAGACATAAGGGAGGACAGGATTTGTACCTGGATTCAGGGGCGTAGGAATAGGCCCTGCAGCCCCTGCGCCCGCGGGGGGGCCCGCCCCCCCCCCCCCCCTGGGGCCCGCTCGGGGCCGTTTTGTGGGTGCTGGAGGGGTGGCAGCATGAGGGGAAAGCCTTGCCCACAGTCGGCGGGGAGAGGGGTAGTTCCCCCCTCTCCCTCACCTCGGGGCTCTCCCCTCTGCGCTCCCCTCCAGCTCGTAAGTGTCTGTGGGGCTGTGGTGGGCAGCGAGCGGCGGGCAGATACATACCTGCTTCCGTGCGTTCCATCGGAGACTTCTCCCTCTAGCGGCTGACGTCACTTCCGGAAGTGACGTCAGCCGCTAGAGGGAGAAGTCGACTTCTCCCTCTAGCGGCTGACGTCACTTCCGGAAGTGACGTCAGCCGCTAGAGGGAGAAGTCTCCGATGGAACGCACGGAAGCAGGTATGTATCTGCCCGCCGCTCAGAAAATCTGCAGGGGGGCCCGGTGGGGCCTAGTTACGCCCCTGCCTGGATTTGTAGCTACCTGGGGCTTCTTCCAGCTCCCTGTAGTCAGTCTGCTCCCTGGCCGTCCTCCCAATTCCCTCAGTTGTGCCTCGGTAAGTCCCATATAGTCCGCAACTCAGCATGGGCAGTTCACTAAGACTGCACTTGCGCAGAGCGCTCCCGACCATGGGAGTATGATGGATGAGGTGCTGGCCCAGAACAGCACATGCACAGTGGCCCGCAGCCAAGCTGGATCACAGACTTGACAGGAGCACAACGGAGGAGCCCGGGAGGACATCAAGGGAGCTGATGGACTACAGGGAGGTAGAGGAAGCCCCAGGTATGTAAAAATTATTTCCCTCCTTTTGTCTTAGGTTTGCTTGGAAAACATTTTACGGTAGTTCCCTGTGGCGCTAACCTGCAGGATGCCTCCTGCTTTATCTCCCTCCTCTCCTATGTAATAGGACACACCTCTCTCCAGGGCTGTGGAGTCGGTACAAAAATCTTCCGACTCCAACTCCGACTCATTAGTTTATGGAACTCCGACTCCGGGTACCCAAAATGGCCCCGACTCCTCGACTCCGACTCCTTAATCTAATACTTAACAGGGCTGTGGAATTTGTACAAAAATTACCCGACTCCTGATTCCGACTCCTCACTTTATGAAATTAACAACTCCGACTCCGGGTGCCCAAAATTGCCCCGACTCCGACTCCTTGACTCTGACTCCAACTCCGACTCCAGAGCCCTGCCTCTCTCCAGAGGCGCCACCAGGGTACAAGCAAGCCAAGCTCTAGCTTGGGGCTTTACTTTAGAGGGCGTCTCTCCTAGCTAAGCTGCCTGCTGTGCTCTACAGCCCCGGCCTCATGTCCCCCTCTCTATGTCACTTCGTCCCCCCCTCCTCCTTCTCTGTGCTCCCTGGCCCCCTTCTGCCATAACTCACAAAGCCCTGATACAGCGCCGATTCTTGCCGCTCTCCTGTTGGCTGCTTAGCGGTGGGGGCACTCCCCTTTTTCGCCACGGCGGGAGGAGGGCTTCTTTGGGCCACAAAACCTTAGCTGCTCCTCTGCCCCTCTCACAGGATCTGTTAGGGCCCGTTTCCACTATCGCGAATCCGCATGCGTTGCCCGCATGCGGATTCGCACAGTCAGTACAAGTGGATGGGACTGTTTCCACTTGTGCGCTTCCCCGCACGTTTTTCTGTGCAGAAAAAATCTGCAGGGTAGGGCCCTCAGAATTCGCCTGCGTGTGGAATGCAGGCGAATCGCACGCAATGTATTTAATAGGGAAATCGCATGCGTTTTCCCCATGCGTTTTTTGCCGCGATTTCGCATGCGATTTCGCATAGGTATTAATGTTAATTTACACAGGCAGTGACATGGTTAAATTCGCATACAGCCTTACCTATGCGAAATCGCATGCGAAATCGCGGCAAAAAACGCATGCGGAATCGCACCCGCAAGCGATTTGCCTGCGGTGATTCGCCGGCGATTCCGCAACGCTATAGTGGAAACGGGCCCTTACTGTTCATGCTACACAGACAACCGAAAACTCTGCACAAGCCCCAATTTCCAGACTGGAGCTGAAGGATGGCTTTTTAAAAAAACTCCTCTCTGCAGTAATTTGGTAAATTTGAAATAAAATACAACACGTCGGATTATTTGACACCTTTGTAGAAATGTGAGCGCCGGTTTTATCAATGAGCAGAAGTGTTGGAAATGATCAATTCCATGATAAATAAACTGCGAAATATTGATTCTGAATTTTTTTTTTGAGATCCTTAAGCGGAAGCAAGTAGAGGGCGATTATTTGTAGAAAAGCAGCCGCTTGCGTCTGGGTCCCTCCTGCGCCTGGTAATAATATAATAAGAAATTCCTGATCTACGGCCGCAGCTTAGAGGACATTAAATATTTATACCCAGAGATAATTTTGCAATATGAATGTATATTAATCTGTGTATGTAGGGGGATCAGCGTTGTATGGGAAGATTTATAGCACGGGATAAAGGAACATTGTGTAGGAAAACATTGAGACTCTGTTAAACAAGGCAATAGAACAGCTCAAATAGCAGCACTGCGGTCTACGGCTAAACAGTCACTTGCCTGGGCTTAGCCAGTAAGTCAGTGCATAGGACGCTGTCTGTGGGCAAAGTAAACTGGGATAAATGTACACAATAATACAGTGTATGGAGCAAAGCAGAAATCTTTTCAGACAGGATGGAGTGTTAGCGCAGACTGTTAATGAACTTAACTGTAGCACTTGCATTAAAGCAAACCTGTAGCAAAAAAAAAAAAAACAACTTATGATATAATAATTTGTATGTGTAGTACAGATAATGATCAGAACATTAGTAGCAAAGAAAAGAGCTTTTTTTCAGTAACATTGCATCATACTGTCACAGTTGCAGTTTCAAAACCACACTCTGGCCCATATGCAATTTCCCTTTTCTTCTGAGTTTTCTCCTAGGTGATATTTTGAAATGTAGCCAATACACTGCTTTTTAAAGTTCCCCTGTGTCTAGTGGCCCCCTTCCTCACGAATACAGCTCCCTGGTGTCTAGTGGCCCCCTATCTCCCCTATACCATTTGCTGATGTCTAATGCCTTCTCCCTCCCCATACAGTCCCCTGGTGTCTAGTGGCCCCCTATCTCCCCTATACCATTTGCTGATGTCTAATGCCTTCTCCCTCCCCATACAGTCCCCTGGTGTCTAGTGGCCCCCTATCTCCCCTATACCATTTGCTGATGTCTAATGCCTTTTCCCTCCCCGTACAGTCCCCTGGTGTCTAGTGGCTCCCCTCCATTCCCATACAATGCCCTGGTGTGTAGTGACCTCCTCCTTCTTCTACACAGTTCTCTGGTGTCTAGTGGAGCCCTCCCCCCCCCCTCCCATGCTTCCCTTGTACACTTTCCTGATGTCTAATGCCTCCTCCCTCCCCTATATAGTTCCCTGGTGTTTAGTGCCCACCTCCTTCTTCTATACAGTTCCCTGGTGTCTAGTGCTTTCCCTCTCCATCTCCTATATGGCTTCATTGGTAACCTAAGGCCTCACCTCCACTATAGCTTCCCAATACACTGCTTTTTAAAGGCACACTGAAGCGAAAAAAAAAATGATATAATGAATTGGTTGTGTAGTACGGATAATTACTAGAACATTAGTAGCAAAGAAAATATTCTCATATTTTCAGTTATATATAGTGTTTTTTTATAACATTGCATCATTTATTCTCTAATATTTGCAGTTTACACACTACTCAGCATTCTGTATGATTTTACAGAGCAGGTCAGTGAACTATTGACCTGTCCTCTGGCAGAGAAAAAGAAAATACATTGACACTTGAGATAATAAGCTTCAGAAGACAGAGCTCTTTGTGACTTTGAAAGTCGTGGATCTCAATGGCTCTTTTGCATAGATAACAACTGGAGTTTCTTAACTCTTCCTGTACTGGAAACAATATTAGACTTCGGTCTCTGCATCTAATGTTTTATTTCTTAGTTGTACTACACATACAAATCATTATATCATAATTTTTTTTTGCTTCAGTCTTTCTTTAAACCATTCACAAACAAGAAAATTCTCAAAATTATTTTCATAGTACTTTTGACCTACTTTTTGGTACTTTTCTCATTGCAAAGTGATGAAAAGTTATTTTAAACAGAAGATGAAACATTATCTCCTAGGAGAAAACTCAGGTGAAAAAGTGAATTTCAAATGTGCCCCTATCATTTAAGCTATAAAACAAAGCAGAAATAATGACCCTTTGAACTTTCCTGCAGAGAAACCTTATCTTAAGCTATCTCTCACTGTTTCTTGGCGGTTTATGTGCTGCATAAAACTCCCTAATAAAGTCCCCCTGTGTCTAGTGGCCCCCTACCTCCCCTATACCATTCGCTGATGTCTAATGCCTTCTCCCTCCCCATACAGTCCCCTGGTGTCTAGTGGCTCCCCTCCATCCCCATACAACTCCCTGGTGTGTAGTGACCCCCTCCTTCTACACAGTTCTCTGGTGTCTACTGGTGTCTAGTGGGGCCCTCCAGCGCCCCCCCCCCCCCATGCTTCCCCTGTACACTTTCCTAATGTCTAATGCCTCCTCCCTCCCCTATATAGTTCCCTGGTGTTTAGTGCCCACCTCCTTCTTCTATACAGTTCCCTGGTGTCTAGCGCTTTCCCCCTCCATCTCCTGTATGGCTTCCTTGGTAACCTAAGGCCTCACCTCCACTATAGCTTCCCTGGTGGTCTAGAGTGCACTATATAAAATGCAAAGTTGGTAAAGCACTTTTGCAGGCCGAATTTAAAGTGAACCAGAGACTAAGCACCCTCATGTATTTTACCATATAGATCAGTGGGAACATTAGAAAAAACACCTACCATGTTTTCTGCTTCATTCTGCACTGCACAGCTTGTTTCTTATCAGACCTGATCAAATCCCCGACTGAGCATTCAGTCTGGCTTTGCTATAATGACTCTATAATTCTCTATAATTATTCTGGAGCAGAGCCAGCAGGGGGCAGGCTTGGACTTGAAAAGACATGAGAGAACACAGACTGAGCTATAAATATTCCTGAGCAACGCCAGACTGAATGCTCAGTCAGGGATTTTATCAGGGCTGCTAAGAAACAAAGCTGTGCAGTGCAGAATGAAACAGAAAGCATGGTAGGTGCTTTCTCTAATGTTCCCACTGATATATATGGTAAAATACATGAGGGTGCTTCGTCTCTGGTTCCCTTTAATGGCCAGCGTTTGACATGTACGCTAGAGGCTCTTGAGATGTAGATATTGTTCACTATGTGGCTATATGCAGCGCATTTCGTCATATAGAGGTTGTGAGAATGTAATTTTTTAAAACAATTTTTAATGTACTTTTGTTGGCGCCGTGATTTCACTTCAAGCCTATACATTTACCGCGCCGTCATTAGAATTCATCTGGAGTGCTCCTGTGTGTCTCTTTAAGGCTGAGCCGCATTCATGTTCCTAATAACAAAGAAAGCACAAACAATCCCGTCTACCCCTCTCCCGCCGCCTCCCCTTCCTCCCTCCAACACAAGCAACTTGAAAGTCTTTATGCAGGAGGCTGATTGGCGATTTGTGATGGAATTAATTCAATTAAAAATAACTTTATCCTAAATGACAGCGCAGAAGACGGGATATGACTGACAAAGGGTCCCGGCTAATTGAGTATTACGGAAATGTCTTGGAGTAATTAGCTGAGATTAGGGGAAAGAATCCAAAACCAGCGGAGAGGCAGGGAATGCTGCCGGGAGAGGGAGGGAAAAAGCATGCTGCGCTGGTTTGTACGCAACAGGAACTGAGGGAGCTATTTATAAACCAGCGATAAACTCATGTTTATAAATTCGCCCTTCTTTGAAGCGAATTGCCACGTGTTCAACATTGTTTATAAATAAGTGGAAAAAGCAACTTGGAACCAGGATGGCGTGTAAAAGACGTACGTGAATTTCCGGTGTCTTGGAAAATCGGGCCCAAGAACAGTGCCGATAGTAGAATATCAGTAAATTTACTAATAGTCTACTATTTAAAGTATTAATGTTCGTTCGTAAAATATTGGTTATTGTTACCAATATTTTACTATAGCTAAACTTAACCCTACTCTCACACAGAACCCTCCACTACTGATGCCTAACCCTAAGACCTCGCCTGGTGGTGCCTAACCCTAAGACCCCCTAGTGGTGCCTAACTCTAAAACCACCCTGGTGGTGCCTAAACCTAAGACCCCACTGGTGGCGGTGATGCCTAACCCCAAGACCGCCCTGGTGGTGCCTAAACCTAAGACCTCATTGGTAATGGCGATGCCTAACCCTAACCCCGCCAGAAGTTCCCCTTAGTAGCCGGCTTCACCAGCTTAACAACAGAGATAAAAACCACAGTAACGTTATTTATCGGCCTTCGTCTGGATCCCAAATTCCCCTTGCCGGCTTGCCGATGTTTTCAATGAAATTCTATGGCAGCGTCCGATTTATTGTAAAGCCACATGTGCCCGATATGCCTGATACCCGTGAAAGATGTGCAGTCGTTGAAAAAGTCGACGTGGAACAGCTCAGGCCAAAAACACTTGCATTTTACCTATTTTATAAATGGTTGGACTCCGTGGCATTCCAGCAATTGCGCAGTTAAAGAGGCACCGTAACAATATGCACTAGAATGCAGTAAGTTAGCCAGGATACTCCATTTTCCAGTAATTATGCTGGTTTCAGCATCGCAAACACTATCCTATATATGTCGGTAGGTTGGTATGTAACCCCGCCTAAAGGTAACCACACACCATACAATAAAATGATCAGATTTTTCAGCAATTCGATAAAAAAGATCAGGATTTCCTGAAAAATCAAAACCTTTTTTTTTTTTTAATTATTCGAGCAAGAAATCCGATTGGATTACCCGTTTTTATTTGATAAAAGTGGATCGGAAATGGTCGATCTTTCTGCTCAATTTTTGTGTGTGTGGTAGTTTATATATATACTGTATATATGTATATATATATATATATATATACACATATATATATATATATACACACACACACACACACACCCAAGCAATTTTAGCAGAATTTTCAATCATTTTCATAATTGAGGACGAATGTAACATGTGTGGTGCATTGGTCAGATTCTTCAACTGTTTCAATCAACCAGGAAACTTGATTGTGTAATCCCTGAATTGGAAATATATTTGAAAAACTGTATGGTGTGTGGCCACCTTTAGCCTGTGTTCCAACTTCCCGCTAGAGCGGAAAACAGATAAAAAATGTCTTCGCTAAATGGGCAGTGATGGTTCCTATTTTATCATTAGGAGCCGTTTACACTTGTCGCTCTGCAATGGATTCCTGGGATCCGCTGCAGTAAGCAGGGCGCACTTCTGTGCAGTCCGCAATAATCCCGGACAGGTAAATGCGTTCCCCCATATAGACTATGGGGGAGTGCTTTAGCCACGGGCTATAGCTGGACCACAGCGGACCATCAGAGTGGACACTGCATTGTCTACTCCCGCTGGTCACATGCGGTCTGGAAACAAGTGGGAAAAGACCTAATGGAGAAGGTCTTCCATTTCATAGAATCGTGAATCTACTCTTGGTTGAGGGTATTTGCCCGATCCGTGCAATTCATTTGATTCTATAAGTGGTGAAGTTTCAGGCGTAGCAATTCAAGTTACCCATTAGCTTATGGAGAACAAGAACCACCAGAATTATATGCAGTAGACTAACAGGAATCTAAAATACCTATCATAAAAGTACTGGCGAGTACAATACAGGTAGTCCCCGACTTACAAATGCCCGACTTACGAACGATATGAACTCTGTGTTTCCATGGGAACAAGTCAAAAAAAATTTCAAATTGGACTTGAAGTTTTTGAGAAAATCGATAAAAAAATTTCAAAGAAAAAATGGCTTTTAAACTTGTATAAGCAGGTACAGCGGGCAGAGGTGACACAGAGGGGGACACTGGAGACACAGAGGTGGTACAGGGGGCAGAGGTGGCACAGAGGGGGACACTGGAGGCACAGAGGAGGTACAGAGGGCAGAGGTGACACAGAGGGGGACACTGGAGGCACAGGAGAAGGTACAGGAGGCAGAGGTGACACAGAGGGGGCCGGTCCTAGATCTTTTGCTGCCTGAGGCAAACTTGTGAGGATGTCCCCCCCCCCCTTCCCAATTTGGAGTGATTGCACAGCACCCGACAATTTACTCTGATTTATTTAGTTCAAATGAAAGACTGCCTGGCCTGGATTTACCATAAGGCACAGTCGGCACGTGCCTACATGCCCCTGATGATGGAAAGGCGGCCCCATTCCCCTCCCCGAGTGCCTCCCTCCCTCCTTCCCTATGCAGAGTCCTGATGAGATAATAAATAAGAGATTACTCAACCTGCTCTCGGCATTCAGCTAACGAAATGTCCCTTCAGTCAGGAGCACCTCTAGCTACCCAATGCTTGGGGACACCTCTAGCTACTTAATATTGAGGTTCTGTTTAGCTACTTAATTCTTGGGGGCAACTCTGGCTACTTAATGTTGAGGGTACGTCTGGCTACCTAATGCTAAGGGGCACCTGTAGCTACTTATGATGGGCAAGGGAAGTAAGGGAAAAGTGACAACTGGGACAGCCAGCATGCTTGTGGTGCAGCTCCTAGAGGGCAAAGTCTAAGCTGCCAGGACATCTGTGAGCATAGGCTCCTCTGAGGTAAATCCGGTCCTGAAGACTGCTGCTCTCCTGACTCCATCTCCTCACTCACTGTCAGACTCCTCACACAGCATGACAAGCTGATTTACCCCAATGCTGACCTCTTCACCTTGCTCTCCTCCTACTCTGACTGCATGCTATTTGTGTAAACACAGTACAAACATGCTGCCTCTGTAATCTCTGCGCCTGATGCAAGTGTTTCGCCTTGCTTCATGAGAGAACCGGCCCTGTTGCTAGCGGATCATGATGGTCAGTGAACAGGCATATGAAGGTTGCTGAAGATTTAGGAATAGGTCCAGTAGATACTCTCTCTCTCTTTTTTTTTTTTTTTAAACTGAAAAACCTGCAACAATTTTTACAAGACGTTTTATGCTTATTTAATGTGAAATAATGTTCTCTGAAAAGCTAAAAAAAAAAAAAAGTGCTTGAACTCGATTTTTAAACGCTTTATATAAACTTTTGGAAGTTTATCGTAAAAAAAAGAAGAAACTAGTTGAAACGTTGGCGTTCTAAGTTATCATCGCACATGATTTACGTGTTATGAAGTCATGAAGATAAGTTAAAGGTATCCCGAGAGCTATTGAAGGAGCCCAAAGGCATTAATTTGTCATCGTAAGATGAGGTAATAAAACAGGGATAAATTACGGTGGTAATATAATTTAGTTAAGGGCAGAACGTTGCGTCCATATTTTCACCATTATCAAACCTAGTTTCCTGAAAGTTCTGCTTCGCGTACATATTTTTCTAGAGTATTGCAATTGAACTTGTCTGATATCCTCATTCTCAAAATATATAGGCAAAAAAGATGTTCTTTCATCAAAAATGCTATTTTATTGCGTGCATTGAACAAGCATTTCTTTAAAGTTATTTCAACTATTTAAAGGGAACCAGAGAGAAAGCACCCTCATGTATTTTACCATATATATCAGTGGGAACATTTGAGAAAACACCTACCCTGCTCTCTGTTTCATTCTGCACTGCACAGCTTGCTTCTTATCAGCCCTGATAAAATCCCCGACTGAGCATTCAGTCTGGCTTTGCTCAGGAATATTTATAGCTGAGTCTGTGTTCTCTCATGTCTTTTCAAGTCCAAGCCTGCCCCCTGCTGGCTCTGCTCAGGAATCATTATAGCTGAGTCATTATAGCAAAGCCAGACTGAATGCTCAGTCGAGTATTTTATCAGGGCTGATAAAACAAGCTGTGCAGTGCAGAATGAAACAGAAAGCATGGTAGGTGTTTTCTCTAATGTTCCCACTGATATATATGGTAAAATACATGAGTGTGCTTCGTCTCTGGTTCACTTTAAGGCGCAAGGTGATTGAAATCTACGCCCTGTTTTGGTGGTTACCTGGTTGGCATTGCGTGGAATTCAATCACCGCCGCAGCGCGCATGCGCAGTTTTCGTCACTCCTGCCGATCTCGCCTCTGAATCCCCACCATGTCACTTACTCTGGCTGTCTCTATGGCGGCAGAGCCCTGTAGCCGGTCAGGAGCCAACTTCATTGACTCCTGGCCGTGTCTATCAATGTAAGCAACTCCCATAGGTTAACATTGATAGACAAGGTCAGGAGCCAATGAAAGCGGCTCCTGATCGGCTCACATGACTCTGCCGTCATAGAGACGTCAGAGTGGATGTCCTGAGGACCCCGGCATGCGGCAGTGACGGCGGTTGCAGCGGGTATATGCAGCGATTCGTCGGGATTCCGTAATTATTGTACCAGCGTTCTCTGGTCCTTAAAGTGGTCTAACACCCAGCATTTAAACTTTGCTTTAAAAGATTGCTTACAGCATGGGTCTCAAACTCGCGGCCCGCGGGCCATTTGCGGCCCTCGATACAATATATTGTGGCCCCATGGCCACAGAGTCTGTAGGGGCCCCCAGTGGCTGCAAGAGGAAAAAAAAAATTTCAAATCGGCCTTATAGTTATTGAGAAAATCTATTTTAAAGTTGCAAAGGAAAAAAATACACATTTAAAAACCCGCCGACTTTAATGGTTAATAGCAAATCCACCTTAAATGCTAGAAACCCCAAATTTGCAGGATATGTTAAGGAGATCATTGGGAATAAGAGGAAAAAACAATTTTTCAAAAAGACCTTATAGTTTTTGAGAAAATCGATTTTAAAGTTTTGAAGGAAAAAAGTATACTTTTAAATGCGGTAAATGTCACGTTTAGTAGCAACCCTAACGGTAGTGTAATTTTACATGTATCAAAAGAAAGCGCAATACATTTCCTGATGGGGTTTCCAGGGGGCCCATACGCAGCGCTTTGGCCAGGGATCGCTATACAGCCGCAATATGGCTGTATGAAGATCCCTGGCATTTTTTCCTATTTTCCCAATTTTTTTTTTATGTTTAGAGTGTGGGAATTTAAAAAAAAAAATTATGTGGGGTCCCCCCTCCTGAAACTTTTTAACCCCTTGTCCCCCATGCAGGCCGGGGTAGCCAGAATGTGGAGCTCCGACCGATTGGGGCTTCACACCCTGACTATACCAGCTGCAAAAAAAGGTCCCTTAAGGCCGATTTTGGTTCCAGGGTATCTGTTGGGGGGGGGGGGGGGGGCGGGGGCAGGTTTATTTTGCTCTGGGGCCCCATTGTTGCTTAAACCGGCCCTGGCTGCCGGCAAAAGCAAAAGCTGTAGCTCTGCCCCTCCTGACGTCAATCGCCGAATGGATCGCCGCCTCTCCCCCGCCCCTCTCTGTGAAGGAAGAGTGAGAGGGGCGGGCAGAAGCGGCGATCCGCCGCGATTGACATCAGGAGGGGCAGAGCTGAAGCTGAAAGCTCTGCCCCTTCCAGGAAATGCCGGCGGATTGCCCCCCGGGGCAATTTGGGCCCCTGCAGCCCTCGTTCTGCGGCGGGGACATGTGAACTCCCTTATGCGGCCCAGCCTCATCCTGACTTTGCCTCCTGCGGCCCCCCAGGTAAATTGAGTTTGAGACCCCTGGCTTACAGCTTAGAAACTATTATGCCAGATTTTTTTTTATTTTTTTTTTTACCAGAAATTCACTGAATGGGTTAAACATGACATTTTAGTGTTGCATTTAGCTAGAACTTGCGTCCCTGCTAAGGTTTAGATACAAATGTATCTATTTACAATGTAAATAAACAAACACCTCTCTGAGAGAGCACAGAGGGCTTCCCAGACAGGCTTTCCAGAGGTCTAGTTGCATTCCAAACAAAGATACATTTGTATCTAAACCTCAGCAGGGACTCGGATTTCTAGCTAAATGCAAAACTAAAATATCATGTTTAACCCATTCAGTGAATTTCTGCTTAAAAAAAATCTGGCATAATAGTTTCTAAGCTGTTAGCAATCTTTTAAAGCGAGGTTGAAATGCTGGGTGTTAGACCGCTTTAAGGGGGCAGAGACTGCTGGTACTTACGTGGTTAAAGAGGAATTGTAACCGAGGATTAAACCTCATCCCAATCTGTACCGGATACCCCCTTTCCTGTGAGAAATCTTTTCTCAATTAGATCATCAGAAGGGTCTGTGTGGCTGATATTGTGCTGAAACCCCTCCCACAATTTGATGCCATGACCATGGTCCTGACGGTTTCCCTTCTGTGAGCCTTGTAGCATTGTGGGAAATTGTGGGTGCGGTTATAGATAATGCCTGTTAGTGCTGTCTAGTTATTTATTTTCTGCCAGTAGTAAGGATGATGACCTGCAGGCTCACTGTGGATCAAACAACACGAACAAATGAATGGCAATTTATCAATCATTTCTTGATCTCTCTTTTTAACTTCTCACTTTTGCAATGTATTGATTTATGTTTTTTCTCCTACTCCTATTTTCAGTGAAGCTTCTCAGAACAGTGACATAAGTGGCAGGTGTCCTCCCTTGCCCCCCTGCCCCCCAGGCCCCCCTTCAAGTTGTGCAACTGAGTACCAGTCCTCTGATATCAACAGTGTGAATATTATAAATATTTGCCCTCTTTACCATTGGGCAGGATATTTCAAGATGCTGTGAAGCAGAATATGATGTTAAAAAGGACATTCTTACATTTACCAGTGATGCTGGCAGCTTTACTGTTGGCAAAGTGCATCACAGTGGAATGTTTGCTTGTTGTGTGCTCTGAAGTGATCAGAAACAACCCCCGATCTCCCAGCGTGCTCTGGGAGAAGTCTTTTTGTGATATCACAGCCTAGGCTAAGCATCACTGGGAGGGTGGGGCTGCATACCAATATCCAGCAAAATATAGATGTAGGTCAGGACGTGTCTCTGTTGCTGAAACCAGGATAATTCATGTTGAATTTGGTATTGTGGATAATAATTCTTCTATATGTCATTGTGATGCCTCTTTATGGCAGTCAGGGTGTATACGTGTGTGTGGGGGGGATGCAAAAAGACAATACTTTGGTAACACAGTATCTCTTCTGTTTTGCATAGCATTTTAGGAGGCTTTTTGGTCTCTCTCAGCCCCTTACACACTCCTGGGAGTTCTGCTTTACCCTGATCTTGCTGGGCAATCAGTAGCTCTATGTGAGTTTGGTGCGCCCCAGATACTCCCACAATCCCCTCACAGTTTTCTCCACCACGCAGACAAGATAAAATGGCCGCCCTCTTGTCATCTAGTTCTGTGTTACTCTTCTAGCTTCTCATCTTCCTCCTCGTCTCCTGTCACTGCCCCCCTTCCCCACACCATCCCTTCTCGTTCCATTAATCCCCCCCCCCCCCCCCCTTATATTCTTTATATCTGCTCTCTCAATTATCCCCCACCCATTATCTGGCGCTCCCCCAGGCCTGCCTGTGGCCAGAGCTGAGACCATGAGGGCGACGCTCCATTAAGCAGTAATTGAAGTGGTGACGTGATCCTGTGTAAAGCACAGCTCTAACCTGAGGGGCAAGAAGAGGCAGCACTATGGGGGGAACTTTAAATTAAATATCCGCAATCGCAGGAGGGAAGGGGGGGCATCCCACCTCCCTTTCCAGCCGGCCGACCAGCAAATTAACCCCCTGCTTCCCAGACACGTCCTGCAGCGGGCCTAACCCTAGGAAGTGATCGGAGTTATACAAACCTGACAGTGAGTGTAATCCGCTCAGTGAAAGCTTCTATGCATTCTGGGTATAAAGAGAAGAAGTCTGCATGAGTTATGCTTGAAATGCATTTTGCAGTACCTGTTCTGTACACTACTAGGGTAACTCTCTAGATGTACCATAGTCTCTTTAAAGGGTACCAAGCAACACCCCCTCCCCACCCCCCTACGGTTTCAAACTGCTTTAGGAGCTGCAATGTCCTCCCCTCCCCTTCTAGTTGCCCATTATACAGGGGAAGGTGTGAAGATAGCATCTGTCACTTCTCTAAACTCTTTAAAGTACAGTGTGCTATCTAACCCCCCATCCCCCTCCCGCTGATGAAAGTTTTTGTTTGCCCTCTGCTAATGTCTGCAATAAAATAATTACAACATTCCTTATTTGCCTGAATCTTCTGTGGTCAGGCAGGCCTCGGAAGTAGGGTTATAACACCCTCTGCGAAACTTTTAAATGTACAAAGTAGAGGTAAAATGTACGTTTTTTTTGTTTTGTTTTTTACTCAATAAGCTACACTGTTGTTGGCATGCATTTTTAATGTGCTTTTGAGATGCCTTAAGTGCTCAAAATGGTGCTCGGCTCACTTTAAGGGGCTACCAAACATCTTTATGTGTGCCTGGGTTGTGGGAGGGGCTTGTGCAAATCACATTTTGCATACATGAATTATAGTTGCCAATTTGATGATGGTAATCATAATAATTGCTGCCGTTGTGTTTTGTTGGTATCTTTTGATCCTTCACACCCACTGAGCGTAATGCAGGAGGAAGTCATTTATGCTGCAGATTTATCAGTGCTGAAAGTATATATAATAGGCCGTAGGAATTTTACAAAAATGTTACATAGTTACTAAGGCTTGGTTTCCACTTATGCATTTTGTGTCAGATTTTTCTCTCAGACAATACACATTAATTTAGCCACTAATGGTAGTGAATGGGGCTGTTTCCAATCAATGCTGATTTTCGTACGCGTGAAAAAATCTGAGGTCCTGCATTATTTTTTTGTGACACCGCGTATGATTCGCGTTCAATGCTTTGCATAGGCAATACATAGCGATGCAAATTTTTGCATTATTTGCACAAAAGTTAGCATTAAATCTATGGTTACAGGAAGTTGTCAGCAGTCATAATTAAGCTGTTACTAGGCAGATTATGTTATATTTGACTAATGCGGCTTTTTGCGTATGAAAATTTGCATAAGAATGCGCACTAATTTACAAGCGAACTTTCACCAATCTTATGAGATTTTTTGGACGCGAAAATTTCACGCTACAGTGGAAACGTAGCCTAAGTTAAGATGAGACATTTTCATTGTATTCCACAGTAACTTCTATAATAGTATTCCACATGCAACTGGATGATAGTGATGTGTAAGTTAGCGGCACTATCTCGGTAGTGTACTGACAGAGTAGGTCAGATCTCTGCAGCATAACAAATCTCAGTGATTCTATACAGCACCACATCTCAGTGACTCTGTACAGCACCAAATCTCAGTGACTCTGTACAGCACCACATCTCAGTGACTCTGTACAGCACCACATCTCAGTGACTCTGTACAGCACCACATCTCAGTGACTCTGTACAGCACCACATCTCAGTGACTCTCTGTGCAGCACAACATCTCAGTAACTCTCTGTACAGCACTACATCTCAGTGACTCTGTACAGCACCAAATCTCAGTGACTCTGTACAGCACCAAATCTCAGTGACTCTGTACAGCACCAAATCTCAGTGACTCTGTACAGCACCAAATCTCAGTGACTCTGTACAGCGCCAAATCTCAGTGACTCTCTGTACAGCACAACATCTCAGTAACTCTCTGTACAGCACCACATCTCAGTGACTCTGTACAGCACCACATCTCAGTGACTCTGTACAGCACCAAATCTCAGTGACTGGATAGCATCAAATCTCAGTGACTCTGTACAGCACAACATCTCAGTAACTCTCTGTACAGCACCAAATTTCAGTGACTCTGTACAGCACCAAATCTCAGTAACTCTCTGTACAGCACCAAATCTCATTGACTCTTTGTACAGCACTAAATCTCAGTGACCCTCCGTACAGCACTGAATCTCAGTGATTCTCTGTACAGAAATCCTTATTTCGCCAAGCATGACTGGGTCATGCCCGGAATTGTTTTTGGCACAATACATCTAGCTCAGAAAAGAAGACATAGATAGAGACATAGATAGATAGCAGCGAGCCGTAGAGGCATCAGTTAGCGTGAGTTAGCATTACATTACATTGCATACCGCTATACATTGCCTTATATTGCATTGCCCTATACATCCCTAAATATCACAATCCCCAGTGTGACACCGAGATGTCTGACAGTTAGTCTAGGGGACTGGTTGGTGCGGTTGACTGATGCGCCATGGCACAGACCGCCCGCAGCTCGTCGGGGCTTGCATTGTTGGTAGTATGTGGAAGGAATTTAGGAGGCTGACCGCCGAGGGGAAGAAAGAGTTCCTGTGTTTTGTGGTCTTTCTGTACAGCACCAAATCTCAGTGACTCTCTGTACAGCGCCAAATCTCAGTGACTCTCTGTACAGCACCAAATCTCAGTGACTTTCTGTACAGCACCAAATCTCAGTGACTTTCTGTACAGCACCAAATCTCAGTGACTTTCTGTACAGCACCAAATCTCAGTGACTCTGTACAGCACCAAATCTCAGTGACTCTGTACAGCACCAAATCTCAGTGACTCTGTACAGCACCAAATCTCAGTGACTCTCTGTACAGCACCAAATCTCAGCGACTTTCTGTACAGCTCCAAATTTTAGTGACTCTTTGTACATCACCAAAGCTCAGTGACTCTCTGTACAGTACCAAATTTCAGTGACTCTGTACAGTACCAAATCTCAGTGACTCTTTGTACAACACCAAACTCAGTAACTCTCTGTACAGCACCAAATCTCAGCATCTCTTTAAGTTCTGTGGTGATCATGTGACCATTGCACTCCTCTGCAGTCAGAGACTGGCAAGAGATTTTCAGTGCAGTCCAGGACTCTGGCAGTCCGAGCTACACCCTATTTGTCACTCCAGATAAGTGAGAGTTGCTGTGTCAGTAATGTCGATGCAGCAACCTACGTCCATTCCTTAGACGACACTGGCTGCAGAAGAGAGTAGCGGCATGACTGCAAATCAAAAGACCTCGAAACGATATTTAGATATATATCTATGAGTATAACTTTGATGATATAGGCCAGTTATACCTTTGTGTATAAAAGTGATGATGTAGGCCAGTTACACCTTTATGTATTACTGCAGCGATATAGGCCACTTATACCTTTATGTATAAGAGTGGTGATATAGGCCAGTTATAACTTATAAATGCAATGATATAGGCTACTTATACCTTTATGTGCTGAAAAGTTACCCCATCGGCTTATATGCGAGTCAGTGGAGCGGAACCGATGGCGGAGCAGGTTTTGTTACTTGTTCCCTGCTGTGTCCGTGCCCCCCCCCCATCCCCTGCAACATGGTGTGCAGAGTGTGCTGCTCTAGACTACCGGTGTCCCCTGGCTTGTGGAGCAGAGCGTGCAAGGAATGTGTCAGTAGTGCAATGATCAGGGATTCTTCCTGTGTGGCAATCGCTATGTCTCATATTGATGATAGAAAAGAAGGATGGCTGGGTCTCCACCTGGATTTAAGCAAATTGCAGTATTATTGTACCATAGCACAAAACAACACACAACGTTTCGGCCTGTGGCCTTTATCAAGTCTTACCTCATATTGATGATGCCATCTAGTGGGGCTTTGAGACACAGCTGTATCATCCTTGGGGCACATCTGGCTATGGGGAGGGAGGTTGACTTGTACTGGGGGCACATTTGGCTGCCTGTGGAGGGGGCTATACTGGGGAGGGGGCTTATATGCAAGTCAATCACATTTTCCTGGTTTCTGAGGGAAAAGTGGGTACCTCGGCTTAAACACAGGTCGACTTTAATGCAAATGTATACAGTATCCCCTTATGTATAACTGTGATGTAATAGTCCAGTTTGTAGTTGATCATTATTAGCAGAGTAAATAAGTAATTTACTTTTCTAGCTTAGTCAGCGGCTAAGAGGTTATAACCTTCTAAAACTGCCAGATAATACAAATGATGCTGGTCCACCGCCCTGGCAAGAGTACAGGACTTCCAAGAATCTTCTTCACTCTCTTTATGTTATTAGTTTACAGCTTTCCAAGAAGTCGGCAAATAGCATGAAGAAGAAACATTTCAGAAAACGTCTACATAAACTCTATACCATGGCACAGCTGTTTTCCTACATCTACATCCTAGATAGGGAGATATATTGAGGGAATTACTGGAGGAAGTACAGTAGAAGGGGAGAAAGAGGTGGGGGGTAATGGCTGTGGAATGTCTTTACATAAATCCACTTTTGACCCCTCCATGACCCCTGGAATTCATTTGGACATTTTCCAAAAAGGGATCATGAAGGACATTAGGGAATGTGATTGTCCTACAGACTAGATGAACAGCAGAAGAAGGCTGCTGTACTGGCTGAAGTCTAGGGGAGACCTTGTCTGCAAACTAGCAGACAATGAAATGAATTCAGTAGTCTTACCCAGAAAAATGTATTTAGATGACACATACAGGCAAATGAAAGATAACACCTTATATGTGGGTCGGGAGATAACCGTATTAAGAAAGGTAAGGGCAAATTGAGGACCTTATGTCACGTTTCCTGCTAGCAGGGTATTTGCTGATGACATTTAGTAGCATATACAAAAGGTCAGGACACAGATATGCAATGAATTAGTGTTTAATATGAACAGTGCTATATACATATATACAAATATAACAATCACAGTACAGAACCATCAAGCAGAATCAATATCAAACATAGTCCAGGGTCAATATACACTAAGATCAGAACCCCTACAATATTCATACATGAATACACTCTAGCTAATCTGGGACACAGAGGAGCAATAGAGCAGGGCAGAATAGGACGCAAGCCAAATCCCCCCCCCCCCCCCCCCCCGGGAGCTTGTTACTTCTTCTTATACTAAACTCTATAGAGTTAAATGCGACGACATCTGAGCAGGGACGGATCAATACCTCGTCGCCTGCTATTAGCTGATAAGACATGACAAGCACAGTCTTTACTGCGCATGACCTGTAAAATTCCATGTTCCAGGCACCGGTCATCTGTTCTGAGGAATGACTTTGTTTACTGTACTTGGCTCGATGTTTACAGAACAAGACTGCCTCTCTGTCTGTACATCGCATAGCCTTGTACAGTCAGACTCAGACTGTTCTTCAGTGCTTCTAGAAATCCTCTTTAAAGGTATACTCTGCAAATCAAGTCTTTTAACTAACCTCAGTTAAAGTAACTGAGGCCTACGAATTCAATCATATAATACTTAAATTCAAACAATTATGTAGGGGGGTTGAGAGGGGCTTTCTCAGTTGGAAACTGGGGGAGGAACTTTTAGTTGAGAAACCCAGGTTCCCCGTTTGGTACCATTTGCCAAAAGTTCACAAAATGTTGGTGAGCCCACCGGGGAGACCCATTGTGGGTTCACATATGTTGAGATTTCAAACTTAGACCATGCTCAAGAATCGTAAAATCATTTGTACAGGATACCCTGGATATTCTCAGTGTTCTGGAAAAAATTAAATTGTAGGACAGCTATCATTTGACCACTATAGATGCAGTGAGCTTACTTAGCAATATATTGCGTGAAGGAGGCCTAGAGGCAGTACACCATGTTCTTTGTGAGCATGACAAGACTGAAGAATATTGCACATATTTTGTGTGTTATTTTAGAACAGAACACTTCCATGTTCAACAAGAAGTGGTTCAAACAAATATCGGGCACGGCGATGGGGACCTTTGTTGCTCCCATGCAGTCCAACCTCTTCCTGTAAGTCTGGGCGGATTAAATGATTTAGTTCCCAGTAAAACCTTAAAGGAAGTTCAAAGATCTGGAAGTGGTACGTGGATGATGTCCTTGTAGTCTTGGGTGGGAGCAGGGAGAAGTCCCTCCAATTTAAAGAGACTATGTAACAACATTTTCAGCCTTTTTTCTACTATCCTACAAGTTCCTATATCTATTCTAAAGCGCTCTGGCTTACTGCAGCTTTTTTAGTTGCTCCATTGCTGTAATAAATCAAATTTACTCTCCTTTGTCAGGCTTGTCGGCCCAAAGAGGAAGTGGCTGTAATTATTTACAGACAGGAGGAGGTTACACTGATAGCCCTGCTCTGAGTCTCTTCGAGTCTTTCACACACTGAAAACTGTGAAAAGCAGAGCTCACACATTCCCTGCTCTCAGTAGCTCAGTATTATCTACTGATAAAAGCTGATAATTGTGAGAAGCATAGCTCATAGACTATTTCAGAATGCAGACATGGACCTGCTATCAGTAATCATTACTAAAGATTGCAGCATTCTTTACAAGGTAACACTTCTTCTAAACTATGAAATAAAACTTTAAAGGCTGAATTTATTGTTCAATAATATAACCTTTCATGGAAACTGTAATGCAGTTTACAGGAACATGCAATATTATGATGAACTTCCTGTTTGGCAGCCATATTTTTTGTTTACAAACACAGTTTATAAAACTGCTTTTTGGGGGCCAGGATCCTGGTGGGGAGCAGTGAAAATGTGGCAGAGGGGGAGAGGAGATGAAAACCTACAGGCTGTTATGTTTATTTATATGAGGTTTTTAGGTTACAGATTCTCTTTAAAGAATGGATTCATTCTAATCATGTAAATATGTAAAAGAAATGGCTACAAATAGCCAGTTATATTCCAGTGGCTACCACCCATGGTATGTCAAGGACGCTGTTCCGTATGGACACTTCCTCAGAACTTGAGAGACAAGGGTAGGAGTTGGTGGAGCATCTAAAACTAGAAGTGATTATGAGGAAAACTCTTGTTTGCCGGCCCAAGAGAGAGCCAGACAGAGCCTTAGTGATCGGTAATTGGTTGAGTGAAAGGAGGTGGGAGGACTGGTACCATTGTGGCAATTGAGCTGCATGCCGGTACATGAAAAATAAGTAGCACTGTACAGATAGGTGGCACCACTTGGCGAATAAAATGTATTAATTTTCTTTAAAAGTTTGTGGTGTACTGTGTCTGGTGTCCCGTGACAGATACTATATAGGGAAGTTTGTCCAGCCACTGAAAGACAGATTCTGACAGGGCAGAAGGTCCATACAGAAGGGTGTAGGTGCAACTGGCATGACTGCGCATGTGATAGAGGTGGATAAATCACTTTAAAGTGTAACTGTTGGGCATAAAATCAAATTCTTTATTTTTATCTGGTAAACAAGTAAGAGGGATACTAACCAGACAATCTTAAAGTTAAAATCACTATGACTTTTCTTACTCATATATGATCATTCTCCAGTTTACCTGACTCTTATTTGGTACACACTAAATTTGGTACACAAAAAGGAAGTTGCAGGGCATGCTGGGTTGTCCTTTTTTTGCTTCTCTACTTCCCCTCAGACTTAACTAATGCAGCCTGATTGGCTGAAGCCTCTTTTCCTTCTGTTTTCCCCTCCCACGCCTCTGTTTCTCTCTGGTTGGCTAATATTTATCATGCTGAGACAATGCACTTTCTTTAGTGAAGGGCGGGCAAACCAGGCAGAGGAGAGTAAGGGAGGAAATGACATCAGGATTGACTTCAAAATAGCCACAGTTAAAATGGGAAATGCCAAGAAGGATTTTCTCTTTTTTTTTACTGTAGAAAAATCACTAAAATCAAAACGTGGACAGTGCAATACATAGTATGGCTGACAGCTCCTCTTTAAAAATCGTGACATGGGTATGTAGCTTATGAGATGGGGGAAAGAGGGAAAAGAAGAGGCTCCAGAGAGGATAGATTGCTGAAAAGGGAGGCAGATATTGTCTCACAAACTGATGCCCTTGGGGAACCTGGGCTTTAGTGACAGAAATTAGGTCAATGCTTCTTATAAATGATGTCTTTGTTTTAATGTGGCTTACTATTACTATTTCCTCCACATGTGGTCGGCGGGTTTGCTCAATCTCACCTGCATATAAGGGCAGGTAGGGATGGGGGGATGGTATACCTTGTGTGTCCTAAAGAGGCATGTAACAAGCACCTTGTCTTAAAGGGACTCCGAGCTCAAGTAAAAAAAGAAAGTTGTACTCACCCGGGGCTTTTTCCAGCCCAGTGCTGGTCGGGAGGTCCCACGACGGCGTCCTGGCTCCTCTCTTAGTCCCCGCTCCGGAATGGCTGACCGGCCGCAGCCCGGGCGACACTCTCCCGAGTGTCGGGTTGTTCCTTCCGCGTATGACGCGGCTGACGTCACACGCCGGCCGCCTCGCGTCATCACGGCGGCCGGCGTGAAAGTACTGCGCATGCGCGATTAAAGCACGCATGCGCGGTACTGCCACGCCGGCCGCCGTGATGACGCGAGGCGGCCAGCGTGTGACATCAGCCGCGTCATACGCGGAAGGAGCAGCCCGACACTCAGCAGAGTGTCGCCCGGGCTGCGGCCGGTCAGCCATTCCGGAGCGGGGACTAGGAGAGGAGCCAGGACGCCGTCGTGGGACCTCCCGACCAGCACTGGGCTGGAAAGTGAGTACAACTTTCTTTTTTTACTTGAGCTCGGAATCCCTTTAAACAAAACCTGTACCTTCAGAATGCTGAAGCCCATCTGTCTTTTTGGTGGATTAAGCTTTTTGATTAGCTGATGCCTAAGAAGTCAAATACCCAATCAGGAGCCCATATGCTGGCAACCTCCAAGGACAGGCCTTGCTAAAAGCTGCAATCTTTTTAGAGATTTGGTCTGTGCATGACCCTTTTACAGTCTGAACAGTGGGATGATGCAATGCAAGCAGCAGCCCCACCCACAGAGTCTGAAACTAACTTCCTCAACTTAGATGGGGCTTTTTTTCCCCTTTAAAGACAGCATTTCCAGTGCATAAAGCCCTTTTCACACAGAAAGGTAACATTTGAGCACTGTGATTTCCAAGCTATTAGATGGGTAATTTTCCATCTGTTCCTGTAGATAGTCTTTAAATCTTCCAGGCACAATAATGCAGAGGCAGTGAGTTGGCAAATACCTCATAAAGGATGTCTATTTACAAGAATAGAGTTACTTAGCTTGGATACATGTTGCTGTGTCATAAACAAATGTTCAGTGACCCTTTTCCCCCAAGCCCAGCGGCTGGAGCAGGGTAAGCCATATCCTGCAGGAGCAGGGTAAGCCATATCGTGCAGGAGCAGGGTAAGCCATATCGTGCAGGAGCAGGGTAAGCCATATCGTGCAGGAGCAGGGTAAGCCATATCGTGCAGGAGCAGGGTGAGCCATATCGTGCAGGAGCAGGGTGAGCCATATCGTGCAGGAGCAGGGTGAGCCATATCGTGCAGGAGCAGGGTGAGCCATATCGTGCAGGAGCAGGGTGAGCCATATCGTGCAGGAGCAGGGTGAGCCATATCGTGCAGGAGCAGGGTAAGCCATATCGTGCAGGAGCAGGGTAAGCCATATCGTGCAGGAGCAGGGTAAGCCATATCGTGCAGGAGCAGGGTGAGCCATATCGTGCAGGAGCAGGGTGAGCCATATCGTGCAGGAGCAGGGTGAGCCATATCGTGCAGGAGCAGGGTAAGCCATATCGTGCAGGAGCAGGGTGAGCCATATCGTGCAGGAGCAGGGTGAGCCATATCGTGCAGGAGCAGGGTGAGCCATATCGTGCAGGAGCAGGGTGAGCCATATCGTGCAGGAGCAGGGTGAGCCATATCGTGCAGGAGCAGGGTGAGCCATATCGTGCAGGAGCAGGGTAAGCCATATCGTGCAGGAGCAGGGTAAGCCATATCGTGCAGGAGCAGGGTAAGCCATATCGGCTGTATCCTGGTCCCAAGTCTCCCGGCGGCGATTTCCTTCGTATGCGTCTTGTCATTGGTTTACAATATCCGCTGTATTCCAATACACGTGGCAAACCTTTGCATTCTCTGATTGCTTCCGCCTCAGAAGTATTTGGCCAATCAGAATATTCGGTAGTGTATCAAGGATGTCCGCATAATAGTGGACATCCGCAAAATATAGGGGATTCTGCAAAATCTACCTTTTTTTTTTAATCCCATAACTTTATCAACAAAAATTACCCCCAAAAAAACTTTCTGTGGAAAGCTGCAGATTTACAAATCGAGATTTCCAACAATCTCTAGTGAGCAGAAAATCAGATGGTAACCCATACTTGGAATGCTGCAAAAAGACGACCAGGGCAATGGCCTACTGACCTACCTTCCCCACTGTGAGAATGCAAACATTCCCACAAGGCCTCCTGCCCACTGTCCAGTGGACATCCTTACCCTCCCCCATCACATCAGCCTGCTATGTATGACAGGCAACAGAAGACCTTTCAGGGATAATTGTAGGAGCATCAAGTAAGGATCAGCGCTGACTTGTCATAAAAGGTCAAGGCTTAACAGGAAAAAATCTCATCCAATAAAACAAATCTATTATGTGCTGGGAAAGCAGTGCTGTCAATAGCATGATGTAGTGGTTGGTGCATACATGCATGGACATACTGTATATACAAGCAACACACACATACCACTCACAACTCCCCCCACAACACACAATGTACAACACACCTAGAAGTATACATACACAAGACATGCACACACATACTGCATGCATCCTTACACATAATACACATACAATTTATACACACACTCACATCACATACAACTCAAACATAGACAAGTACTACAGACACTACAAACACACATACACTGCAGACACACACGCCACACAAAGATACACATACCACAGATATTACATGTCCCACACACATGTACCACATACGGACATGCCACACACACACGTACACCACATACCATACATACCATGCACACAGACCACACACATACTACACACACTCCACAAACCACACACACATCCCATCCACACACAGCATACACACACACATACCATATACATACACACACATACCACACACATACCATACACATGCTAACTCACACACGCCACATGCCACACACATACCATACACACATATACATACAATACACACATATACCTACTATACACACGCACGCACGCACACACACACACGTATACATACAATACACACATATACCTACTATACACACACACGTATACACACACACACACACACACACACACATAACATACACACATAACATACAACACACACACATAACATACACACATAACATACAACACACACACACATAACACACACATAACATACAACACACACACATAACACACACATAACATACAACACACACACACATAACACACACATAACATACACACATAACATACAACACACACACATAACACACACATAACATACACACATAACATACAACACACACACATAACACACACATAACATACACACATAACATACAACACACACACATAACACACACATAACATAACACACACACACACACACACACATAACACACACATAACATACAACACACACACATAACACACACATAACACACACATAACATAACACTAACACACACACACACACACACACACACACACACACACACACACACACACACACACACACACACACACATACCATACACACATAACATATAACACACACACATAACACACACACACACACCACACTCCGCTACATTTTAGCTCTTGGCTCGAGTTCGTAAAAGGAAAAAAAAAAAAGAACAATTTACGATTGCCATTCATCTGTGTGCTGTGCTCTCCTCCGCTCTGCTTTACCCACAATCCTCTCCGGAGAGGAACTTGTTAACCCATCATTTTATAATGTTTTATTTCTCCTTCGTTTAACAGCCTGTCTTATTTTAGCCGCACATCAATCATTTGCCTTTGTTGCTTGATTACTTTAAAATATGACGGTAATATAAAAGTCCCGAGTATAAAAATATTGTAATGTAAAAACGGCCTTGATTATAAAGACAAAAAGAATTGATTCCTCCTAAAAAAATACGAGCTGATAATAATCACGGAACCAATATAGTAAAAACAGAACGCAGACTGGGATAAAAATCCCCACGGGCTGAAATAATGGGGACCGCGTGTCTGTGCTGAGAACTGACATCCGCCAAGCTGCCAGCAGCCCCCGTCATGTAGGAAAATACCTGATTGTGGAACCAGATCATCTTCATTCAGGTCTGATGTACAGGTCTATAGGAATACATTCAATTAGCAATTACACAGTGGCCATGACTGCCAATCTGAACGAAGCAAACGAGTTCCTACGTCTGCAATTAAAGAGAACCTAAAGCTAGAAGTATATGGAGGCTGCCATATTTATTTACTTTTAAACAATACCAGTTGCCTGGCAGCCCTGCTGATCTATTTGGCTGCAGTACTGTCTGAATCACACCAGAAACGAGCATGCAGCTAATCCAGTCCGATTTGACAATACTGTCAGAAACACCTGATCATCTGCATGCTTGTTCTGTGTTCATGGCTGAAAGTATTAGAGGCAGAGGATCAGCAGGATAGCCAGGCAACTGGTATTGCTTAAAGGGGAACTGAAGTATACGGAGGCTGCCATATTTATTTCCTTTTAATCAATACCAGTTGCCTGGCAGCCCTGCTGGTCTATTTCTCTGCAGTAGTATCTGACTAACACCAGAAATAAGCATGCAGCTAGTCTTGTCAGATCTGACTTTAAAATCTGAAACACCTGATCTGCTGCATGCTTGTTCAGGGGCTATGGCTAATAGTATTAGAGGCAGAGGATCAGCAGGGCTGCCAGGCAACTGCTATTGATTAAAAGGATATAAATATGGCAGCCTCCGTATACCTCTTACTTTAGTTCCCCTTTAAAACATAATAAATATGGCAGCCTTCATATCCCTCTCAGTTTAGTTGTCCTTTAACTTGGACCTTAAAGTGGATGGGAACTCTGCAAACACACTCTCCCTCCTCTCAAAACATTATCTATTATAATTAATGAAGCATACCCAGATTTACATCACAGGAGCCTATAGGCACAGATGTCCTGGCACCTTAGACTTCGCCTTCCATGTACCTATAAACCCCCAAAACTGCACCTCAAGTTTGCTGGCTGTCACTGCTGTCACTTCTCCCTTGCTAGTCTTGCCCGTCATAGATACAGGTGCCCCAAGTATTAGGTAGTCAGAGGTATGCTCAGTAGTAAGTAGCTAGTGGTGCCCCAGACTGAAGGAAGATCTAGTCAGTTGAATGGCAAGACTTGGGGGAGTATTCTTACATTTATGCTCTGCTCAGGACTCTGCATAGGTAAGGCAGGAGGGAGGCACGCCACTGGGGGAGGGGAGTGAGCCACCTTTCCATCATCAGACGCCTGTAGTCATTTGCCTACAGTGCCTTATGGTACATCCTGCCCTGTTTCGGTTGGATTTATATTTTTGGCACCCTTAGGCCAACTTTGTTGTTGCTCTGTAGCCATGTGAACCAGCTCCCCTCAAAGCTCCCCCATGTGCTGCTCCCCATTTGTCAGCTCCTTATTCCGTTTGCAGGCTTTTCTGCCATAATCAAGCGCTTTTCCATCTCCAGCCGCCCCTTGGGCAGCCTCCGCTCAAGGCCCGGCCCTCTGTGGCCTTTTCAGAAAACCTGCCCTGAGCATCAACGAGATACACTTTTCAGTCAAAGCAGAGTAACACTTTAATAGATTGTGAGCCATAGGAACAGAAAACGCATTTTCCTAGATGGCTGTTATTCAGTCTTAGACACAGGAAGGGGGAATTCTTTCCTGAACCCACAAAGATAGCTGCTGCATCAGTTCCCTAAATTAGACTATTTCCATTCACTACAATACTTTGGTAATTATAATTACGGACGCTGTTAGTTATAAGAAAATCATCCAGTTTTTTTTTTTCATTTAAACACCACAATTGGTAGCGGCGGCCGCGTCACGGTGAGAAGTCTAAACTGCGCAGTTAATAAGCATTTGGCTTATGAGGATCCTGCAAGGGAGGAAAGTGTGGATAATTTGTTACTTGGCTGAGTGCTTTTAATGTGTGGCAGATTCAATGTACAATGTTCATATTTAATAGTCTTAAGTGGTTAACACATCTCCTAATTCCCTTTCACACTGGATACATTCGACATGCCGCTTAGCGAGAAACAGATACAAGACACTTTGCTCGCAGTTATAGAAGAAATAAAGACAAAAAAAAAAATGACGCTCCACTTGTAGGTAATCCCGCGAGGCCCTCTGTTATCATACGACCAGGAAATCAGAAAGAAGGAACAAAAAATGTAAATATTTACTTATCAAGGCTAAAAATAAGAGAGTAGATTAAACATGAATGACTTCAGGGTAAAAAGGGAAATCAATTAGTAGAAATATTATCTATAGCCAGTAAACTTTACAACTGCGTCAGTATGGCCACTTAAAGGATACCAGAAGCCAAAAGGCTCTGGTAAAATGAAACCTGCACTGGGTAGGGAGAGAAAATGAGATACTTACCGCTTCTGCTGTTCCCCGCCGTCAGCCGCCGGTCTTCTCCTATTCCTCCTGGTGTCCTGGCGACTCTCCTGAACTTTAACCTGGATTATCCTCGCTTCTGCCGGCGCATAATGATGGGCAGAAGTACGCACGCTCCCCCGCCTCCTCCGTCCTAGCGTCTGCGCTCCACTGACAAGTAAGCGTTAGACGCTAATCACTTAGCGTCTGCCGCTTGCTTTTCAGTGGAGTGCAGGTGCTGGGACGGAGGAGGCGGGGGAGTGTGCGTACTTCTGCCCGTCATTATGCGACGACAGAAGCGAAGATAATCCAGTTTAAAGGATACACGAACTGACATGTGACATGATGAGATAGACAGGTGTATGTACAGTGCCAAGCACACAGATAACTATGCTGTGTTCCTTTTTTTCTTTCTCTGAATGAAAGAGTTAAATATCAGGTATGTAAGTGGCTGACTCAGTCCTGACTCAGACAGGAAGTGACCACAGTGTGACCCTCCCTGATAAGAATTTACCCTTTTTTACCTCTTTCTTGCTCTCAGAAGCCATTTTCTGCTAGGAAAGTGTTTTATAGTTGAAGTTTCTTATCAGTGAGGGTCACACTGTAGTCACTTCCTGTCTGAGTCAGGACTGAGTCAGCCACTTGCATACCTGATATTTAACTCTTTCAGGCAGAGAAAGAAAAAAAGGAACAAAGCCTAGTTATTTGTGTGCTAGGCGCTGTACATACACGTCTATCTCATCATGTCACATGTCGGTTCTGGTATTCTTTAAAGGTTAGCCAAGTCGCCAGGACACCGGGAGGAATTGGAGAAGACCGGTGGCTGACGGCGGGGAACAGCAGAAGCGGTAAGTATCTAATTTTCTCTCCCTACCCAGTGCAGGTTTCATTTTACCAGAGCCTTTGGCTTCTGGTATCCTTCAAAGATGAACTTCAGCACAGGATTGAACTTAATTTCCTTCAGTAGCTGATACCCCCTTTCCCATGCAAAATCTTTACCTTTTCTTGAATAGATCATCAAGGAGGTCACTCTGTATGGCTTATATTGGGGTAAAACCCCTCCCACAGTGTGATGTCATGACCATGGCCCTGACAGTTTACTGTCTGTTTGTGAACCTCGTTGCATTGTGGGACCTACAGGTACACTTTAAAGCAGATCATCCACAAGGCAAACCTAGGCAGTTGCCTGGGGCCTGGAGAGAGTCTATGGGCCTGATGGATGCTAGTCCCCCGCCAAATGTTGCAAAAATGCCTGCTGACTGTCAGCGGTGGGCAAAAATTGCTATCTTACCTGGGGCTCCAGTTCATCTTAAAGGGAATATGAAGTGAAAATAAACGTATGATATAATGATTTGTATGTGTAGTACAACTAAGAAATAAAACATTATTAGCACAGATATGAGTCTCCTATTGTTTCCAGTACAGGAAGAGTAAAGAAACTTCAGTTGTTATCTATGCTAAAGAGCTTCTGTGAGCTCTGCAGCTTTATAAGGTTGTGGACAGCACTGTCTTGTGAAGCTGTCTCATTGTTTCTTCTTTGTTTATGTTTTTTTTCTGCAGAGAAAAGTTCAAATTGGCTAGCCTGCTCTATGAAATCATTTAAAATGCTGAGTGTATTGTGGAAACTGCAATTATTAGAGAATGATGCCATGTTATAAAAAGAAAAGGTATCTACCTCAAAATAAAAATATGACACTGTTTTTTTGGCTACTTATGTTCTATTTTTTTATCCGTATTACACAACCAATTCTTTATATCATGAGGTTTTTTTTCGCTTCAGTGTCACTCTAGTCCTTTTCTGCTTTAAAGGGGCCCATTACCTGTATAATATTTTTCTCAGATGTGATCATGTAATAGTAAATATTGCCAATTTTTTGGTTACCTGAAAAATTGGCTTCAAAAACAGGTTGTTCTAGTTTAGAGGTAACTTCCTGTTTGAAATTTCCAGGCTGGAGATGTAATGTCACTATTCTGGTGATCAGGGTAAGGCTCTCTGCACACTGCAAATCCGATTTGCGATTCCGATTTGCAATTCTGATTTTCCCTGAATGCTATCAACAGAAAAACGCAGAAAAAAAACTCAGCATGCAGTAACGATTAAAAATCGGAATCGTATATAAAAAAACTATTAAAAATCGGAAACGCATGCAGTGTGCAGGGAGCCAAACTGCTACTTTTTTCTAAGCGCTTTGTGATTTGAAAAGCTCTTGGTAATGTAATGCTATGTGTGCGATCTCACTGAAAAGATGTGATTTTATATAAATCACCCGTAGCATTACATTAACAAGAGATTTTCAAATCACTTGCGCTTAGAAAGTGCCAGTAGTGTGAATCAGGTCTAAGGGTTCCTTTCCACAACATAAAGCAATCAGAAACGCACTTGCGTTGCGTTGTATTTGCATTCCCTTCCATTTCACCTGCCACAGTCAGTCGGCTACAAGCACAACCGCACCCAAAATCGCACAGGCTGGCAGTCAAGTCCACACTGAGTACCGCTCTGTCTGCCAGCTCTGTAACTGAATAACATGTAGTAAGAAGATAATCTACATGTTTTTGGCTTACAATGGGGCTGTTAAAACAATCAACAAAATCAGCAAAAAAGTAAGTATTAACAACATAGAATAGCCTGTAAATATTTTGTTCAAAATTTACACTACAGTTGTGCCTTATCATTAATAGGCAGGGGCGTAGCAATAGGGGTTGCAGAGGTAGCAACTGCATCGGGGCCCTTGGGCCAGAGGAGTCCCGAAAAGTCCTCCCTCAACTTCAGTATTAGCTCTCTGTTGGTCCTGTGCTCATAATAATGACTTCGATAGATACTTTGAATAGTGGTAGTCATTAACAAACTGCTCCCCATCCCCTTCTTGCACCCCTGACACTGTGGCTGTCCTTAGGTTTTGGTGCACTTTATCAATTGATAAGTATAGTGTTTGGGGGGCCCCAATGTAAAACTTGCATTGGGGCCCATAGCTCCTTAGCTACGCCACTGTTAATAGGTTGTCACAGGTTGTTCCTAAAAAAAAAAAAAAAAAAAAAAATTAGCTTGACATGGTTATCTTGTGCCTCCTCCACCAGGTGGTGCTCTAGTTTGCCTATGCCTAGAAACTGCCATATGTGTAGCCTGCCCTTCCACAGTAGCTCTCTCTTCCTCTTTGTGCTGCATCTGCAGCCCCTCTTTCATGTGCAGAAGCCCCCTTGTGTCCTTTGAAGAACTTTGTCCCTGGTCCCCGGTCTTCTGACACAGGTTCAGCGACCTCCTGCCTTTTCTGCCCTGTCATTGGTCACCCAATGTAAACAACAATCACATGACCTTCCACCATCTTATGCCCCATTATAATGATTCATGTGAATGTGATGTGAGAGACAGATCTTCCCTAAGGTTTGTCAGCTTGTTATGCAATCACCGCCGGCGACAGCAGATGCGCTATAAAAAATATATTATTTGCTGTTGGCGATGCCTGGGAAGGGTTAACCCGCCGCCATTCGTCATCCTTTGCTCTGTTTGACTCACGGCTCTGATGTGTTTTCCTTACATCTGCATTAAGTCCTCCCCTCCCGCATCGTCGGGAACGCGCTAGTCTCCCGTGTACCGTAAAACTGACAGGAATTTTTGGGCTTGACAAACAAAGGAGATATATACAGTAAATTGGCCTACTTTCGCTCCTCATGCTTACAGAGGCGGGGCGACAATTCAACCAGGACTAATAAAAAAAGAATACTTAGCGTATCTCGCACACAAGTCATCCGGAGTGTTTCCAGAGAGTCAAAAGAGAGAGAGGATTTCTGACTGAATCAGCAGAGTTCCCTCGCAGCGTCTGAAGATGGCTGATCCCCTGCCAAGCGCGGGGAGACTGGGCATGCTGGACGTTGTAGTTCTCTGGCGGCGCAGGATTTTCCCTAAAACTTCACTTTGGTCTGAAATTAAAGGGGACATTGGTTTGGGGACAGAACAGGAATGAGATCTGTTCATTTTACCTTGTAATTATTTTGGTTGTTCAGGAGTTATTAGTTGCAGAGGTCTTCTTGAAGGACACCTGAAGTGAGAGGGATATGGAGGATGCCATTTTATTTCCTTTTAAACAATCCCAGTTGCCTGGCAGCCCTGCTGATCTACTTGGCTGCAGCAGTGTCTCAAACACACCAGACACAAGCATGCAGCTAATCTTGTCAGATCTGACAATAAAGTGTGTGAAACTGGTATTGTTTAAAAGGAAATAAATATGTTAGCCTCCATATTCTTCTCACTTCAGTTGTCCTTTAAAGTGACACTGATGCGAAAAAAACCCTATGATATAATGAAATGTATGTTTCTCATATTTTTATTTTCAGTTATTTATAGCATTGCATCATATTGTCATATTTGCAGTTTGCTTTGCTTTATAGTTTAAAATACAGAGTGTGGGTTGCAGGGCTAATGACCCTTTCAACTTGCATGCAGTAATCACCTCTTCTGAAGCTGTCTGTCACTGTCTGTCACTGTGTCTTTGATGTACAAGAGCTCAGAAAACAGCGACCAACTTGGTTGTGGAGCTTACAGTAGCTCTTTTCTTTGCATAGATGAAGTTTCTTAACTCTTCCTGTACTGGAGACAATATAGGACTTGTTTCTTAGCTATTAGGGCTCATTCACACTTAAAAGCGTGAGTGATTTTACGGCGATTAGCGAGGTAAAATCACTGTACACGCTCGCGAATCAGAGTATTCGCGATCAGCGCTTTTATAAGTGATCGTTCGCGAATCGCAAGAAAATGCTGCGGGTAAAACGTTTTGCGATTGCCGTTAATTGCAAAACGCCCACGATCGGCGGCAGTCAGGTCACTGCCATAGGGTTACAATTGAGCAAGCGCTTTAAGAAGCACTAGCACTTTGGCGATTATCGGAAATCACCCGCTAATCGCCCCAGTGTGAATGGGCCTTTTAATGTTTATTAGCTAAACTACACATACAATTCATTAGATCATAGGCTTTTTTCTCTTCAGTGTCACTTTAAGCAATACCAGTTTCCTGGCTGTCCTGCTGATCCTCTGCTTTTAGCCATAGCCCCTGAACAAGCATGCAGCAGGTCAGGTGTTTGACGATATTATCAGATCTGACAAGATGAGCTGCATACTTGTTTCTGGTGTGATTCAGACACTACTGCAGCCAAATAGACCAGCAGGGCTGCCAGGTAAATGGGATTGTTTAAAAGTAAATAAATATGAAAGCCCCCATATACTTCTCACTCCAGGTTCCCTTTAATGGACAACCGAGGTGACATGTGACATGATAGGATAGACGTGTATGTACAGTGCCTGGCACACAAATAACTATGCTGTGTTCCTTTTTTCTTTCGCTGCCTGAAAGAGTTAAACATCATGTATGCAAGTGACAGTTTCTGTCCGGGTCAGGAGCGGGTCACACTGGGTCAGATTGTAGCGTAACCCTCACTGATAAGTAATTACAGCCATAAATTACTTTCCTGTCAGTAAATGGCTGAAGGTGTCATTGAGCAGAGACAATGAAACAGTAAAAACTCAAAAACTAGATTTTAATATAAAATAAAACTGCGGGATGTCTAAAAAAGTCATTTTTAGAAAAAGGAGGAAAGATACAATTGTTTTTCTCATCAGTTTATTTTCACCTCGGTTGTCCTTTAAGGAATGAAAGGCAGATCGGATGAGCTGAGGCTTGCCGCCTGCTCGGTGCCTGGTCTGAAGCAAGCGATGGGGCAGAGAATAGGAAGGTAGAGAGGTTTGTACACGCTGCACCAGGGAGCCAGTGTCAGTGTCAGAGCCTCCATTGTGCTGCCACCATAATAGCGCGTTGTTTGCAGCCAGTCTATTGGCATAATGAGAATTCAGCAAGCAATCTCGAGTCAGATGAGTGGAACGTAACGCATGGCTAATGATGCAGCGTGGAGTATTGATGTGAATGGGAAGCGGGCTGTATTGTGAGCTATAGATTATCCTGTGTTACCGCAGATAGGCAGGAGAGGGACACAGATAAGGTCATAAAGACGATCACAGAGCGGCACAGTCTGCAATTGTGGAAGCAGAATAGAAATGGCGGCAGCAGAGCCTGTTATTCCGCCACCTTATCAATATTTGTTTCCAAGCTATTCACTTATGCTTTTATTTATTGAAAGTGAAATTCCACTCTCGCTAAACGTTGGCTGTGATCATCGGGGCTTCACAAATGGTTCTGCTATTTAAAGAGGAACTGTAACCAAGGATTGAACTTCATCCCAATCAGTAGCTGATACCCCCTTTCCCATGAGAAATCTATTCCTTTTCTCAGACATCTCATCAGGGGGGCTCAGTGAGGCGGATATTGTGGTGAAACCCCTCCCACAGTGTGATGTCAGCACCTAGGTACTGACATCACACTGTGGGAGCCTTGTTGCATTGTGGGAAATAACAGCTGTTTCCAACCACTGAAAAAGCAGCATCTCCTTCCAATGACATAACCTGCCAGCAGTAAAGATGTCGCCGTGTGATAAATGTCAGAATGTAAATCAGGGAGAGGAAAGAATTTACAATGGGCAAACACTGACTAAGGGCCCTTTTCCACTAGCAGTCACTAGCGTTCACGCTGAACACTAGCGATTGCTGAATCGCAATTCCGGCGATTTCCCGACGTTTGCGGCCGCGATTTTGCTATGCTATGCACTGCATAGCAAAATCGCGGCAGATATCGCTCCGCCGCGCGTTCGCGTTCCTGTCAAAAACGAATCGCGGTAGTGGAAATGACCTTCCGCGATTCCTATGTTAAAAAGCAAACCGTAGCGATTGTAAAATCTCTAGCGGTTTGCGACTTTATGATTCGGCCAGCGCAAACGCGCTAGTGGAAAAGGGCCCTAAATCATTTTCAAATATAATTATTGTAAAAATGAAGCACTTTTTTATTACAATATTTTCACTGCAGTTCCTCTTTAAGTTGATTAAAAATGGTAATTGACAGCAGGCTACAGGTTTCCAAAACCGATCGTAAGACCAAAGGACACTTGTTTTCTGGCCGGGGATCTGTACTCTGAGGCCCTGTTTACACTAATCAGTTGGTACGCGTTTTTTCTTATTCTCTATAGCAGTGCATTGTGAAAAAGATTTCAGTTAAAATGCGTTAAAGAGAAACTCCGACCAAGAATTGAACTTTATCCCAATCAGTAGTTGATACCTACTTTTACATGAGAAATCTATTCCTTTTCACAGACAGACCATCAGGGGGCGCTGTATGACTGATATTGTGGTGAAACCCCTCCCACAAAAAGCTCTGAGTACCATGGTACTTCTGGCAGTTTCCTATCTGTGAACCTTGTTGCATTGTGGGAAATAGCTGTTTACAGCTGTTTCCAACTGCCAAAAAAGCATGCAGCAGCTACATCACCTGCCAACAGTAAAAATGTCACTATGTGATAAATGTCAGAATGTGAATCAGGGGTTTAAAAGATTTTACAATGGGCAAACACTGACTAAATCATTTATACATAATTGTAAAAATGAAGTACTTTTTTATTACATTATTTTCACTGGAGTTCCATTTTAAGTGTGAACTGTGCCATAGGAAAACATGGGCATTACTTTGAACATCAGTTGTCCTTTCAGTTATAACCGAGAGCAACTGATTACGTTTAAACAGGGCCTGAGTATCAGTAGGGGTGTTTTTTTTTTGTGTGCTTTGTGCAGTAAACAGATAATTGTCCTAATATGTCTAAGGCCAGCCATATTCACATCAATGTTTTTAAATTTCTGAACAATTCAATCACTTTCATCAAACCTGCCAGCCATCTATTGCAAATTGCAAATAATCTGAAGAAGTGTACTGGGGATAGATAATTAACCACCCTGGCGTTCTGATTATATCGCCAGGGTGGCTGCGGGAGGGTTTTTTTTGAATAAAAAAAAAACTATTTCATGCAGCCAACTGAAAGTTGGCTGCATGAAAGCCCACTAGAGGGCGCTCCGGAGGCGATCTTCCGATCGCCTCCGGCGCCCAGAATAAACAAGGAAGGCCGCAATAAGCGGCCTTCCTTGTTTTGCTTATATCGTCGCCATAGCGACGAGCGGAGTGACGTCATCGACGTCAGCCGACGTCCTGACGTCAGCCGCCTCCGATCCAGCCCTTAGCGCTGGCCGGAACTTTTTGTTCCGGCTACGCTGGGCTCAGGCGGCTGGGGGGACCCTCTTTCGCCGCTGCTCGCGGCGAATCGCCGCAGAGCGGCGGCGATCAGGCAGCACACGCGGCTGGCAAAGTGCCGGCTGCGTGTGCTGCTTTTTATTTGATTAAAATCGGCCCAGCAGGGCCTGAGCGGCGACCTCCGGCGGTGTTGGACGAGCTCAGCTCGTCCAGACCGCTCAGGTGGTTAAAACAAAAGGGTCCTAGTGGACATTGCTCTAAGCGTACATAAAAAGACAAGTTATCTTTATTATTAAAACATAGTTCCAACGGGTGAACAGTATGTGCCGTAGCCCTATAACAAGAACAAAGTGTGTGTGAGTTTCTTAGCAGGGCCGGATTTGCACTCTTTACCGCCCAAGGCCACTGTCACCAGCCGCCCCCCTTCAGTACAGGTAGCCAGATGACCCCTTCCCTCCAGTATAGGTAGCCAGGTGACCCCTCCCCCTTTCCCTCCAGCATAGGTAGCCGGATGACTCCCTTAATCCCTCCTTTTTCCACCCCTCTTTCAGTATAGGTAGCCAGCTTGCCTTCACACCGCAGCAGCCATCAGTTATCACTAATTTCTCCAGTCATCTCCAGTGCAGAAGCTTCCTCTTCCTTTCTGTCTCCAATGCTGCCCAAGTCTATAGGCGCCAGCCACAATGCAAATGTGTGCAGAGAGCAGACAGCTAGTAGCAGAGTGCCACGGTAAGGCACTCACCTGATCTCCCTGCATTGCAGCATTTGCAAGCTTGCAAATGCTGCACCAGTTTAGCCTGCTGCTTTGGTGCCCTTGCTCCTTTGGTACCCTAGGCCACGGCCTAGGTGGCCTTGGCCTAAATCCGGCCCTGCTTCTTAGTATTGGGGTCCAGAGGGGGGGTCTTTGTTTATCCCCCACCCGACCTGTGTGCGGTGTAACTATCCCTCTGGGTTACACATTTCACCACACACTGTACACAACAAAATCAAACTGGTATTGCAAATGAAGTAATGGGCTGGCTATATTGTCTCTCCTAAGACGTACTGCAACCACTGGTAAATGCTCTCGGCTGTATTGCCAGAATGCTAGAAAATCTGAGGTGAACAACTATCTCTGCAACTATCTAAAAACATGTTTCACCCTGAAGGGCTTTGTCAGAAGTGCATTTTGTACACAAGTAACTTTTGTGTCGATAAGTTGGTACTCAAACTCAAAGTCACTGATGTAGTTGCCTATAAGGCCAAAGGTGGTCGTGCCATCTAAGAGTATAGGGACTGCAAGAATATAGAGGTCAAAGACAATAAAGGAAGACTATTGAAGAGCCTCAAGCCTGCAGCTTGGATAAAACGATTCCATCTTCACTACCATCGTTTTTGTGTGTGATATTTTTTTTCTTTTTAAATATATGCTATGCTCAACCGAGCGTTAAATCCATCCAAAGGCTATCTGCTTCCTACAGAATCTCAGGCGGCAGCGAGCGTGGGTTGTTGACTCGAGGAGGCACTGAGGACAGAACAGGAAGAACCCCGCCACAGGTACAATAATTACATCCGCACAGCAGCAGGCAAGTGCATGGAAGAGGTCTAAGCTGCGAACTCTGCAGAAGATGACTGACTCACCTCCGAGATGAGGCTTCCCATGAATAACACAATATAGTTGAGAAAATAGCCAGGTGCATCAGCGGCAGATGTTCAGGTGCCTCCCGTGTGGAGAACGAGGGATGGATTCCAATTATACCTCTCTGGACCCCAGGTCTTTGTTCCGTACAACAATCATGAGGCAGAGTCTGGAGCCTCATCCAAAATGCATTGATACACTTTGCTGGACGTGCCGGGTTGGGGAGGGCCAAACTTCTTACAAAAAGCGTACAAAATTATAGCCGTGCTCCAGTCAGGCAGCCTGAAGCCGAGACACAGCAACAACTCAATATAAAATGATACCATTTACAGTAGAGTCTCAGTTATCCGGTGCTGATGGGGATTGGCTGATGCCGGGTAATGGTGCTTTCTGGTTGCTTGAAATGTTAAAAATAGGCACAGCTAATACAGTACCATACCCCGCTCTATATACAGTACATACCATGGACTCTGCCTAGCCAATACAGTACCATACCCCACTCTATATACATACCATGAGCTCTGCCTAGCCAATACAGTACCATACCCCATTCTATATACATACCATGATCTCTGCCTAGCCAATACAGTACCATACCCCATTCTATATACATACCATGAGCTCTGCCTAGCTAATACAGTACTATACCCCACTCTATATACATACCATGAGCTCTGCCTAGCTAATACAGTACTATACCCCACTCTATATACATACCATGAGCTCTGCCTAGCCAATACAGTACCATACCCCACTCTATATACATACCATGAGCTCTGCCTAGCTAATACAGTACTATACTCCACTCTATATACATACCATGAGCTCTGCCTAGCTAATACAGTACTATACCCCACTCTATATACATACCATGAGCTCTGCCTAGCCAATACAGTACCATACCCCACTCTATATACATACCATGATCTCTGCCTAGCTAATACAGTACTATACCCCACTCCTATACATACCATGAGCTCTGCCTAGCTAATACAGTACTATATCCTACTCTATATACATACCATGAGCTCTGCCTAGCTAATACAGTACTATACTCCACTCTATATACATACCATGATCTCTGCCTAGCTCAGGCATGGGCAAACTTGGCCCTCCAGCTGTTAAGGAACTACAAGTCCCACAATGCATTGCAGGAGTCTTACAGCCACAGTCATGACTCATAAAGGCAAATGCATTGTGGGACTTGTAGTTCCTTAACAGCTGGAGGGCCAAGTTTGCCCATGCCTGGCCTAGCTAATACAGTACCATACCCCACTCTATATACATACCATGATCTCTGCCTAGCCAATACAGTACTATACCTCACTCTATATACATACCATGAGCTCTGCCTAGCCAATACAGTAGTATATGTCCAATGTTGTAGATAGCGCTCCACTTCACTGAATACAACAGAAAATGGGGGGTCCCCTAGGGACTGCACTCACCCGTCCAATCTGACCACTGCTAGACTGGTCAAAATGCGCAGTAGTGTCCTCCTCGATCAGGCTCCTCTGTTGCTCAATATGCCTCGCTGTACATGGGAGTGCTGTCCTGCATGGATCCCCTTCAGGCTAAATGCCTTCCGTTTACCGGCCAAAAGCTTTCGGTAATTTTCTCCAGCCCACAGCAGCCAATAACCTGCTCTCCCCCGCTGTCTCTATACAGTAGTATACCCCACTCTATATACATACCATGAGCTCTGCCTAGCTAATACAGTACTATACCCCACTCTATATACATACCATGATCTCTGCCTACCCAATACAGTACCATACCCCACTCTATATACATACCATGAGCTCTGCCTAGCTAATACAGTACCATAACCCACTCCTATACATACCATGAGCTCTGCCTAGCTAATACAGTACCATACCCACTCTATATACATACCATGATCTCTGCCTAGCTAATACAGTACTATACCCCACTCTATATAAATACCATGAGCTCTGCCTAGCTAATACAGTATCATATCCTACTCTATATACATACCAGGGACTCCGCCTAGCTAATACAGTACTATACCCCACTCTATATACATACCATGAGCTCTGCCTAGCCAATACAGTACCATACCCCACTCTATATGCATACCATGAGCTCTGCCTAGCTAATACAGTACTATACCCCACTCTATATACATACCATGAGCTCTGCCTAGCGAATACAGTACCATACCCCACTCCTATACATACCATGAGCTCTGCCTAGCTAATACAGTACTATACCCCACTCTATATACATACCATGAGCTCTGCCTAGCTAATACAGTACTATACCCACTCTATATACATACCATGAGATCTGCCTAGCTAATACAGTACCATACCCCACTCTATATACATACCATGAACTCTGCCTAGCTAATACAGTACTATACCCCACTCTATATACATACCATGAGCTCTGCCTAGCTAATACAGTACTATATCCTACTCTATATACATACCATGAGATCTGCCTAGCTAATACAGTACCATACCCCACTCTATATACATACCATGATCTCTGCCTAGCTAATACAGTACTATACCCCACTCTATATACATACCATGATCTCTGCCTAGCTAATACAGTACTATACCCCACTCTATATACATACCATGATCTCTGCCTAGCTAATACAGTACTATACCCCACTCTATATACATACCATGAGCTCTGCCTAGCTAATACAGTACTATATCCTACTCTATATACATACCATGAGCTCTGCCTAGCTAATACAGTACTATACCCCACTCTATATACATACCATGATCTCTGCCTAGCAGCTAATACAGTACCATACCCCACTCTATATACATACCATGATCTCTGCCTAGCTAATACAGTACTATATCCTACTCTATATACATACCATGAGCTCTGCCTAGCTAATACAGTACCATACCTCACTCTATATACATACCATGAGCTCTGCCTAGCTAATACAGTACCATACCCACTCTATATGCATACCATGAGCTCTGCCTAGCCAATACAGTACCATACTCCACTCTATATACATACCATGATCTCTGCCTAGCTAATACAGTACCATACCCCACTCTATATACATACCATGAGCTCTGCCTAGCCAATACAGTACCATACCACACTCTATATACATACCATGAGCTCTGCCTAGCCAATACAGTACCATACCCCACTCTATATACATACCATGAGCTCTGCCTAGCTAATACAGTACCATACCCCACTCTATATACATACCATGAGATCTGCCTAGCTAATACAGTACCATACCCCACTCTATATACATACCATGAACTCTGCCTAGCCAATACAGTACCATACCCCACTCTATATACATACCATGAGCTCTGCCTAGCTAATACAGTACCATACCCCACTCTATATACATACCATGAGATCTGCCTAGCTAATACAGTACCATACCCCACTCTATATACATACCATGAACTCTGCCTAGCTAATACAGTACTATATCCTACTCTATATACATACCATGAGCTCTGCCTAGCTAATACAGTACTATACCCCACTCTATATACATATCATGAACTCTGCCTAGCTAATACAGTACTATATCCTACTCTATATACATACCATGAGCTCTGCCTAGCTAATACAGTACCATACCCCACTCTATATACATACCATGAGCTCTGCCTAGCTAATACAGTACTATACCCACTCTATATACATACCATGAGCTCTGCCTAGCTAATACAGTATCATACCCCACTCTATATACATACCATGAGATCTGCCTAGCTAATACAGTACCATACCCCACTCTATATACATACCATGAACTCTGCCTAGCTAATACAGTACTATATCCTACTCTATATACATACCATGAGCTCTGCCTAGCTAATACAGTACTATACCCCACTCTATATACATACCATGAGCTCTGCCTAGCTAATACAGTACTATACCCCACTCTATATACATATCATGAACTCTGCCTAGCTAATACAGTACTATATCCTACTCTATATACATACCATGAGCTCTGCCTAGCTAATACAGTACCATACCCACTCTATATACATATCATGAGCTCTGCCTAGCTAATACAGTACCATACCCCACTCTATATACATACCATGAGCTCTGCCTAGCCAATACAGTACCATACCCCACTCTATATACATACCATGATCTCTGCCTAGCTAATACAGTACCATACCCCACTCTATATACATACCATGAGCTCTGCCTAGCCAATACAGTACCATACCCCACTCTATATACATACCATGAGCTCTGCCTAGCTAATACAGTACCATACCCCACTCTATATACACACCATGATCTCTGCCTAGCTAATACAGTACCATACCCCACTCTATATACATACCATGAGCTCTGCCTAGCCAATACAGTACCATACCCCACTCTATATACATACCATGACCTCTGCCTAGCTAATACAGTACCATACCCCACTCTATATACATACCATGAGCTCTGCCTAGCTAATACAGTACTATACCCCACTCAATATACATACCATGATCTCTGCCTAGCAAATACAGTACCATACCCACGCTATATACATACCATGAGCTCTGCCTAGCCAATACAGTACCATATCCACTCTATATACATACCATGAGCTCTGCCTAGCCAATACAGTACCATACCCCACTCTATATACATACCATGAGCTCTGCCTAGCTAATACAGTACTATACCCCACTCTATATACATACCATGAGCTCTGCCTAGCTAATACAGTACCATACCCACTCTATATACATACCATGAGCTCTGCCTAGCCAATACAGTACCATACCCCACTCTATATACATACCATGAGCTCTGCCTAGCTAATACAGTACTATACCCCACTCTATATACATACCATGAACTCTGCCTAGCTAATACAGTACCATACCCCACTCTATATACATACCATGATCTCTGCCTAGCTAATACAGTACTATACCCACTCTATATACATACCATGAGCTCTGCCTAGCTAATACAGTACTATATCCTACTCTATATACATACCATGAGCTCTGCCTAGCTAATACAGTACTATACCCCACTCTATATACATACCATGAGCTCTGCCTAGCTAATACAGTACTATACCCCACTCTATATACATACCATGAGCTCTGCCTAGCTAATACAGTAGCATACCCCATTCTATATACATACCATAAGCTCTGCCTAGCTAATACAGTACTATACCCCACTCTATATACATACCATGAGCTCTGCCTGCTAATACAGTACTATATCCTACTCTATATACATACCATAAGCTCTGCCTAGCTAATACAGTACCATACCCCACTCTATATACATACCATGAGCTCTGCCTAGCTAATACAGTACCATACCCCACTCTATATACATACCATGAACTCTGCCTAGCTAATACAGTACTATATCCTACTCTATATACATACCATGAGCTCTGCCTAGCTAATACAGTACCATACCCCACTCTATATACATACCATGAACTTTGCCTAGCTAATACAGTACTATATCCTACTCTATATACATACCATGATCTCTGCCTAGCTAATACAGTACTATACCCCACTCTATATACATACCATGAGCTCTGCCTAGCTAATACAGTACCATACCCCACTCCTATACATACCATGAGCTCTGCCTAGCTAATACAGTATCATACTTCACTCTATATACATACCATGAGCTCTGCCTAGCCAATACAGTACTATACCCCACTCAATATACATACCATGAGCTCTGCCTAGCTAATACAGTACCATACCCCACTCTATATACATACCATGAACTCTGCCTAGCTAATACAGTACTATATCCTACTCTATATACATACCATGAGCTCTGCCTAGCTAATACAGTACCATACCCCACTCTATATACATACCATGAGCTCTGCCTAGCCAATACAGTACCATACCCCACTCTATATACATACCATGAGCTCTGCCTAGCTAATACAGTACCATACCCCACTCTATATACATACCATGAGCTCTGCCTAGCTAATACAGTACCATACCCCACTCTATATACATACCATGAGCTCTGCCTAGCTAATACAGTACCATACCCCACTCTATATACATACCATGAGCTCTGCCTAGCTAATACAGTACTATACCCCACTCAATATACATTCCATGATCTCTGCCTAGCCAATACAGTACCATACCCACGCTATATACATACCATGAGCTCTGCCTAGCCAATACAGTACCATATCCACTCTATATACATACCATGAGCTCTGCCTAGCCAATACAGTACCATACCCCACTCTATATACATACCATGAGCTCTGCCTAGCTAATACAGTACTATACCCCACTCTATATACATACCATGAGCTCTGCCTAGCTAATACAGTACCATACCCACTCTATATACATACCATGAGCTCTGCCTAGCCAATACAGTACCATACCCCACTCTATATACATACCATGAGCTCTGCCTAGCTAATACAGTACCATACCCCACTCTATATACATACCATGATCTCTGCCTAGCTAATACAGTACTATACCCACTCTAAATACATACCATGAGCTCTGCCTAGCTAATACAGTACTATATCCTACTCTATATACATACCATGAGCTCTGCCTAGCTAATACAGTACTATACCCCTCTCTATATACATACCATGAGCTCTGCCTAGCTAATACAGTACTATACCCCACTCTATATACATACCATGAGCTCTGCCTAGCTAATACAGTAGCATACCCCATTCTATATACATACCATGAGCTCTGCCTAGCTAATACAGTACTATACCCCACTCTATATACATACCATGAGCTCTGCCTAGCTAATACAGTACTATATCCTACTCTATATACATACCATGAGCTCTGCCTAGCTAATACAGTACCATACCCCACTCTATATACATACCATGAGATCTGCCTAGCTAATACAGTACCATACCCACTCTATATACATACCATGAGCTCTGCCTAGCCAATACAGTACCATACCCCACTCTATATACATACCATGAACTTTGCCTAGCTAATACAGTACTATATCCTACTCTATATACATACCATGATCTCTGCCTAGCTAATACAGTACTATACCCCACTCTATATACATACCATGAGCTCTGCCTAGCCAATACAGTACTATACCCCACTCTATATACATACCATGAGCTCTGCCTAGCCAATACAGTACTATACCCCACTCAATATACATACCATGAGATCTGCCTAGCTAATACAGTACCATACCCACTCTATATACATACCATGAGCTCTGCCTAGCCAATACAGTACCATACCCCACTCTATATACATACCATGAACTTTGCCTAGCTAATACAGTACTATATCCTACTCTATATACATACCATGATCTCTGCCTAGCTAATACAGTACTATACCCCACTCTATATACATACCATGAGCTCTGCCTAGCCAATACAGTACTATACCCCACTCTATATACATACCATGAGCTCTGCCTAGCCAATACAGTACTATACCCCACTCAATATACATACCATGAGCTCTGCCTAGCTAATACAGTACCATACCCCACTCTATATACATACCATGAACTCTGCCTAGCTAATACAGTACTATATCCTACTCTATATACATACCATGAGCTCTGCCTAGCCAATACAGTACCATACCCCATTCTATATACATACCATGAGCTCTGCCTAGCTAATACAGTACCATACCCCACTCTATATACATACCATGATCTCTGCCTAGCAGCTAATACAGTACCATACCCCACTCTATATACATACCATGAGCTCTGCCTAGCCAATACAGTACTATACCCCACTCTATATACATACCATGAGCTCTGCCTAGCTAATACAGTACCATACCCCACTCTATATACATACCATGAGCTCTGCCTAGCTAATACAGTACCATACCCCACTCTATATACATACCATGAGCTCTGCCTAGCCAATACAGTACCATACCCCACTCCTATACATACCATGAGCTCTGCCTAGCTAATACAGTACTATATCCTACTCTATATACATACCATGAGCTCTGCCTAGCTAATACAGTACCATACCCCACTCTATATACATACCATGAGCTCTGCCTAGCTAATACAGTACCATACCCCACTCTATATACATACCATGAACTCTGCCTAGCTAATACAGTACTATATCCTACTCTATATACATACCATGAGCTCTGCCTAGCTAATACAGTACTATACCCCACTCTATATACATACCATGAGCTCTGCCTAGCTAATACAGTACTATACCCCACTCTATATACATACCATGAGCTCTGCCTAGCTAATACAGTACCATACCCCACTCTATATACATACCATGAACTTTGCCTAGCTAATACAGTACTATATCCTACTCTATATACATACCATGATCTCTGCCTAGCTAATACAGTACTATACCCCACTCTATATACATACCATGAGCTCTGCCTAGCTAATACAGTACCATACCCCACTCCTATACATACCATGAGCTCTGCCTAGCTAATACAGTACTATACCCCACTCTATATACATACCATGAGCTCTGCCTAGCTAATACAGTACTATATCCTACTCTATATACATACCATGATCTCTGCCTAGCTAATACAGTACTATACCCCACTCTATATACATACCATGAGCTCTGCCTAGCTAATACAGTACCATACCCCACTCCTATACATACCATGAGCTCTGCCTAGCTAATACAGTACTATACCCCACTCCTATACATACCATGAGCTCTGCCTAGCTAATACAGTATCATACTTCACTCTATATACATACCATGAAATGTTAAAATACAGCAGATCAGAATCAGAAACATTTTATGCGCCAAGCACAACTGGATCATGCCCAGAATTGGGTTTGGCATTTACATGGCTCAGCGTAGAAGAAGGAGTGAACAGCAGTGCCAACAAGTTACATTCTAAAAACACTGTTGCACTAGATAGTCTGACTGGTCCAGCGGCCGCAACCTTTGGGGGAAGAAGGCAAGGGGGGTGAGCACTGGAGGTGGGAGGGCATGGAGGGGGTTCAAGCGAATGACAGCATAGGGGTAAAGGAGTTCCTATGTCTTGAAGTTCTGGTAGAGATGGCCCAAAACCTGCAGCCTGATAGTAGCCAACTGAAGAAGCGGTGGTCAGGGTGTGAGAGGTTCTTGGCAATCCTTAATGCTCCTGAGCGCAGTCTGGTGTGGAGGAGGTCAAGTGAGGGGAGGGGCCTCCCATTAATCCTCTCTGCTGATCTGACGACTCTCTGTAGTTTGTATCTGTCTCTGATGGAAGAGCCAGCGTACCAGACCAGGATGGAGGAGCAGAGAACAGATTTGGTGCTTGCTGTGTAAAAGCTCACCAGCAGCTCCTGGGCCATTCCAAACTTCCTCATTTGGCAGAGGAAGAATATCCTCTGCTGGGCCTTCCTCTGGAAGGAGGTGGTATTTGCCCTCCAGCTCAGGTCGATGAAGATGGTTTTGCCCAGGAAGCACTTGCTGGCTACTATTTCAACCTCTGTGCCATCAATAAAGATAGGAGGTGGGGTGGGGGCATGCTTTCTGATGTCGACTTTCTTCTCAACAGTTTTGGGTGGGTTGAGGACTAGCTTGTTCTCTAAAATTACGACCAGCTTCGGCAAACAGCATAAGAAGTTGGCCTTCACCACTGTGAGTACTGCCCGGCGATCTGTGCTGGTTTGCTGACTGAGACAGCTGGCTAGTTGAGTTCCAGATAACTGGGACTCTATTGTATAAAGGTTTGGGCTTTGGCCTGAAGCACAACTTCGCTCATGAGGTATCTCACCTGGACTCTGGTTCATTAAACTTTTCTTCAGAGTTCTCTCACAGGAGAATATTTTTTTCATACCTTACCAATAAAATAGCTTAGTTCTTAGTAATTTTTTTTAAGTCCTTCAAACAAGTTGTTTTATGTTTGGGGTTACTTTTCTTCAAAACAAAATACCAACATATAACAACAAAGACCGGCTGAGTGCTGCAATCAATAGTGTACAAATGATAGAGCAGTGCTGTGACACAATGGAAACAAAAAATAATCAGTAAGGCCCATGTCAATTTGCAGCTAACCAGGAGTTTCCAAAACACGGGGGTCAAGCCCACCCTGCTCTGCTGTAACCCTTACCCCCCATGCTCCACCTTGTATGGGTGTGGTCGCATCATCGTCAAAGAGTGGGTGGAGCTTTTACACAGGAAATCACCAACCTTTATTCCTGCAGGGCTTGTAGCCTCTGACGGTAGCCCACGCTAAAGGATAAAGATAAGTGCCAGCATCGACATTTAGCTGTTAGCGCGGCCGGGTGAAGAAAATATATGCCGGGGTGAGAATATAGATCGGCTCAGCAGGTAGCCAACTGAATTAGCTGGAAGGCAGAATTTTCATGTCTGACCAGAGTTCCTCTTTGACAAAGGCAAAGTAAAAAAAACAAATAAGAAAAAAAGGAGGTGGCTTACCTCAATAATGACACATTCATTTATATAAATATATTGAATTTTTATTAAGCACAGGGCAGTAACCAAGCAGCTCGGAGTGACCCAAAACCACAAGGAGAGTATAGGGGACTAAAAGAGACCAAAAAGCCCTCCTACTAAAAAGCAATGCTTAGGTTGGTTTGCCTTCTTAAAACAGAAGGAATTTACAATAATTCAGCTTTAAGTGAACATCTGGGGTTACCCACAATGCACTGATACCGATTATGCATATTATCTCTTTATGCCCCTGAAAGCCAGGCTAGCATCCAGGCTTGCTAGACACCAGCAGTTCTGGATGCTAGCCTGGCATTCAGGGGCATAAAGAGATAATATGCATAATCGTTATCAGTGCATTGTGGGTAACCCCAGATGTTCACTTAAAACTGAATTATTGTAAATTCCTTCTGTTTTAAGAAGGCAAACCAACCTAATAAGCACAGGCAACGTGTTTCGTGAGTCTCTGATTGCTTAACCCTTCAGCACTTTCTTTTTATTTGTTTTTAACGCAGTTTTACACACTCCTAGGCTCCTCTTAACCCCTTTGTACTTGTTTCCCTCCTTGTGAGGGCTAAGTTTGGTCACCACGTGGCCGATGCCACATGTCAGGACCTTGCCGCTGTTTTCCAAGAGTGCGTGACCATCACCACCCTCTCTGGGTACCTTTGTGGAGTCGGGTTTATGCATCTCCATTCTCCACCTGCTTCCAGTGGTTGGTTGCTTCCCGTGCAACCTCCCTGTTTGAGTATTCACTCATTTTTATATTGTTTGTGACGTACTGCACCATTTAGGCTCCCGTTGTCTCGTCTTAGGGTAAATTGCTCACCCTTCCACATAGTCCTTCCCCACCCCATGCTCCACCTTGTATGGGAGTGGTCGCAGCATCGTCAGAGAGTGGGCAGAGCTTTTACACAGGAAATCACCAACCTTTTACTCCTGCAGGCTCTGACGGTAGCCCACGCTAGAGGATAAAGCTACCTGCCAGCATCGACATTTAGCTGTTAGCGCAGCCGGGTGAAGAAAATGAATGCCGGGGCGAGAATATAGATCGGCTCAGCAGGTAGCCCTCAGAATAAGCTGGAAGGCAGAATTTTCACGTCTGACCAGAGTTCCTCTTTTGACAAAGGCATCTGTGAATCCGGCATGCCGAGGAGAAGCGGGAAAGTCAATACCCGGGTGACACGGGAGGCAGGGCCCGAGATAGACTAATGCACAGAGAATGAGGGCAGGGAGATCAATACGCTCACATCTTAAAGGCCGTCTAGGCTATTACTGCTGATAAACACTGAATCATACACGAAGTGATCACTGTTCAACCAGGATTAAAATTACCCTCAATAGAGATAGACTGTCAAATAAAGTCATGGCTTTGCCCTATACGCTGCTAAAAGGAGTTATTGTGCCTTGCCGCCTGTATTCCGGCAGGGCCAACAAATCTTATAGCGAAATGCGTTAGCTTCTTACGTAGCCAGGCAAAGAGATAACGCTGCATAGTGCAAGTAGGGATAAAAGAAATACCGAGAGCCCAATATAGTGTACTATGCAAAACAAGGGGTTGGAAATGAAAAGTATATAATGTATATACCGATACTCACAAACGTGGGTTACCGCCTAGGTAACCACTGTATAGGCAGGTGAGGAGATTAGACCTGTCCTCACACAGGATTAAAAGTCGCTCTCTGTAGATAAGGAAAAATGGGGATCAACCCCTCCACGAAAACAAACAGTGCAACGCGTTTCACGGGTATGTTCCCGCTTCCTCAGACATTAAACAGATAGGAGTACACAGTATAGTCTCAAGAACACAACAGAGGCGCTATACGTGACCTTGAGACTATACTGTGTACTCCTATCTGTTTATTGCCTGAGGAAGCGGGAACATACCCGTGAAACGCGTTGCACTGTTTGTTTTGGAGTATATTAATAAACCTGTTGTCATAAAACTGACGGTATCTTGTCTGCATCGGGGAGGCGAGTCCACCACCACCTCCTGAGGAATTTTAAGCCTTTTAGAACCTTTTATCCTGCTGGCGCCTCTGTTCCCTCTTACATTAAGTAGGGATGCTTATTCGGATTCCGTGGGATTGAAATTTCCGCATTTCTGATCGGATATCGGAATTCGGCAGAAATCCGATATATTGCAACTCAGTTTTTGTATCCCAATCACAGAACTCTGAAGCATTGGGCCAATTAGAGAGCGCAGAATTTTTCAGCAAAATGTTAATTTCAGACCAATCACATGTCTGATTTTCCGTTTTTCGTTTTTCTAATTTCCTCTTTTTTTTTTTTTTCATTTTCTGCATTCTCTGATGCAAAAATCGACTAATAAAATACTCCTCAATAATCGGAAAGACGGAAAACTGGAAATTGAAGAAACAGATAATCGGAAAAATTGAAAATCGGAATTTCCGCAGACTCGGAAATGGGCATTTTCGATCATTACTAAGGGCTGTTTTTCACTGCGAAACGCGATCGCAATCACAAGCGTACTAAGATGTGATCACGTTTCAAGCTAATTGCCTCTAATACGATTGCGATTGAGCTAGTATACTCAGTCCAGAGAACTCAATCGCATCCAAAACGCCGCAAGATGACGATTGCGCTCGGGACAAAATCGCAACGCAATCGGATTGCACTAATGTAAATGGCCGCTGCCGTTCCTATTCGTTTTACTGTATCCTGTACTTTGCGATCTGTTATCAATCGAAATCAGATCTGAAAACGCAGGGTAGTGGAAAGGGGCCTAAGTGCAAGGCTTTCTTTATACGACGGCATTATCTGTGTCAATTCAAAGATTTTAACCTTACTTGGCCTTTTGTCTATAGAATAACCCAGCAAAGCAGAAGAGGGGAAAAAATACAATTCCGTCCTCGGTATATAATTGCGCTTTGAGTGGTATGTAGGTCTTGGAGCTAATGAACTCTGAGGGTCCCTGATGTAGTTATTTCCGATCACGACGTTCAGCCGGGGCCCTGGCTAACCCTTTCCAGCGTGCGCCGCGCGGGAGGGCGCGCAAGGCCTGCCATTAGTCTATTGAGGTCAGGGCTGGATTGCGGAGTAAAACTTACAGCAAAAGGCTTCGCAAATCCGCTTCTTTGTTGTGAAGGATCTAGTGGAGATGGAGGAGAGATTCAAGTAAAGGATTATTATTTATTTATATGGTGCTGACGTCTTTTACAGCACATTATAGAAAACATTTACAGTAATGATAATACAGTAGAGTCGCAGTTATCCGGAACGCAGCGAAACAGCAGTCTTATCCAACCAGCAAGGGAGCATATGCAAAACCAGAGACATGACATGCTGCAGCTCATTCCTCCTCAGTCGGGATAGCAGTGCCACCTTCTCCCTTCTGATGTGCAAATCAAATAAAACACCGCTGCTCTCCTGCCTCCCCCCTCCTCACTCACTGTCAGACTCCTCACACAGCACAACAAGCTGCTTTTTCCCAATGATGACCTCTTCACCTCGCTCTCCTCTTGCTTCTCCTCCTACTCTGACTGCATGATGTTAGTGTAAACACAGTACAAGCATGCTTCCCCCTTAATCTCTGCGCCTGATGCAAATGTTCCACCTTGCATCATATGAGAACCGGCCCTGCATATTCAGTTGGGCTGTTTGGGATTCCCTGAGGCCCGGTTACAGTGTGGTTCCTGTTCTCCCATAACTGGTGCTGTAAAACCGCAGAGATTATCTAACAGCCGCCATGTACTTTGTTTATGAGTTCCGGGCTGCCTTATAGGAGAGAGAGACAGGTTAATAAGCAGTACCTGTTACCCAGAGACTGACACCTCCGTGCGTCCTGCAGAGATGGCTCTTCACGCTATATTGCCTCTGTTCTTAGCCTTAATAGCTTCCTGTTTGTCATTTTGTCCCAGACACGCAAAGCAGAGCAACTTTAGCCTTGATTTACTAAGTCTAGAGAACAAGGGACAGCTTTAGTGACAGAGCCAACCTGGACTGCATTTACTAAGGAACCACCTGCTACTAGATGGCTAAACTCTTACCTGAGTCATATGAGAATATAATGCGGAGACCCAAGAGGTTAGCGAATTAACATATGTGCAGTTTTAAGAGGAACTCCAGTGTAAATAATGTTATAAACAAAAAATGCTTCATTTTTACAATAATTATGTATACATGATTTAGTCAATGTTTGCCCATTGTAAAATCTTTCCTCTCCCTGATTTACATTCTGACATTTAGCACATGGTGACATTTTTACTGCTGGCAGGTAATGTCAGTGCAAGGAGATGCTGCTTGTTTTTTTTTTCCACCACAATATCAGCCATACAGAGCCCCCTGATGATCTGTTTGAGAAAAGGTAAAGATTTCTCATGGGAAAGGGGGTATCAGCTACTGATTGGGATGAAGTTCAATTCTTGGTCACGGTTTCTCTTTAAGACTCTGAGCAGCCTTGGTTTATTCTGCATTCATGTTCATGCTCCAGTATACACTAGAGTGTTGATGGGTTTATTCACAAAGCTACAAATTATCTCACCTTACTAAAGGTGTCCATACGTGCAGGGCCGGATTTAGGCCAAGGCCACCTAGGCCATGGCCTAGGGCACCACAGAAGCAGGGGCACCAAAGCAGCAGGCTAAACTGGTGCAGCATTTGCAAGCTTGCAAATGCTGCAATGCAGGGAGATCAGGCGAGCGCCTGGCCGTGGTACTCTGCTGCTAGCCGCCTGCGCATCAGCCACTTTGCTCTCTCTGCACGTTTGCATTGTGGCCAGCGGCTATGGACTTGGGGAAGAGGAAGCTTCTGCACTGGAGACGAGTGGAGAAATAAGTGACACTGATAGCTGCTGTGGTGTGAAGGCAAGCTGGCTACCTATACTGAAAGGTGGTGGTGTGGGAAAAGGAGGGATTAAGAGAGTCATCTGGCTACCTATACTGTCTGGAGTGAAAGGGGGAGAAGTCATCTGGCTACATATACTAGAGGGAAGGGGGGGGGGTCATCCCGCTACCTATACTGAAGGGGGGCGGCTGGTGACAGTGGCCTAGGGCGGTAAAGAGTACAAATCCGGCCCTGCATACGTGTATCAATTTTCCCCCAATCTCCAGCTCACAGCTCCATTATCTGGGACTTGGCTGGAAGTTGTGCACAACTGCAGCACGGTGGCGTAGTGATTAGCGCTCTCGCCTTGCAGCGCCGGGTCCCCGGTTCGAATCCCAGGCACATCAACATCTGCAAGGAGTTTGTATGTTCTCCCCATGTCTGTGCGGCTTTTCTCTGGGCACTACAGTTTCCTCCCACATCCCAAAAACATACAGATAAGTTAATTGCCCCCCCTCCTCCCCCCTAAAAAAAAAATTGGCCCTAGACTACAATACATACACTACACAATAGACATATGACAATGGTAGGGACTAGATTGTGAGCTCCTCCGAGGGGCAGTTAGTGACAAGACTATATATATATACTCTGTACAGCACTGCGGAAGATGTTGGCGCTATATAAATTCTAAATAAAAACAATAACTGCACATGTGCAGCTTGTCTGCTCACCTGGGTTGATCACGCACCTGTCACAGTGAGCGTCCTGCGTATATGCGGTTCATTCTTTCGCAGGACGCTCACCGGCCGTGCATGGGCAGTTGCACACGACTCCTGGCCCAGTCACGCAGCTTACAGAGCCACAAGTGGGAGATCGGAGGGGGCTTCAGAGGGGCTGTAGGAAGCTCCCAGGAGTTCAGTATTGCCTTTTTTAGGTCTTTTCAGGGTCACTTTATAATTGATAAATACAGGTAGATACCTTTTTCTACAAATGTACAAAGCCCCGGCACTTCTGGCTTACTCTGCTGGAAAGCCAAGCAATGGAAGCACAGGCTGTATAGTAATGATGAATCTGCCCTCACCATCTGCCCATCTAATGGACTAATCTGGGCATGGCCAGTGCCAGGAAAACATTACCTGCCTACATGCATAGTGCCAACTGCTCTATCTCCGCGCATGGAACCAGGAGAGCGTGGCTTTCTGGGCTGGGATCTGGTACAGTGTTATTATTACTACTTGTTTTCATCGTATCCAGACATTACTGTATAGATATCGCATCTCCTCCTACCCCTGATCCTGGCTTCAGTAAATGCTTTATGCAGCAAGTCACTGTACTGTGTCCTCCTTCGCCTAAATAAGTCTCCTTTTTCCTTCTGACTGCGTCTGTTAAATCCTCAGAGGCTTTGTTTAAATATAATAATCTCTTAAAGTAGGCTTTATAAACAGGCAAGAATTGGGAAGGGATGGGGATCCTGTAAGCCGCGGGCCGCCCATGAGGCAGGGTGAGGCAGGTTCTTCAGGCGGCAAAAGTGTGTGTGTGGTGGGGGAGGGTGCTGTGGGCGGTGCCCGCCTGGCCGTGGGTGGGGGGCTGCCGAGCTGGAGGGGGTAGCAGGCAGTGCTACCCCCGGGTCTGTGCTCCTCCTCCAGCTATTACCGCAGTGTACAATTATCAGGCAGTGGGCGGGGAAGCGATGACTTCAGCATTCCAGCATGCAATCCACCGCTCATCACTTCCTGCAATGCCGCCCACTGTACTGTACAGTGGACGGCATTGCAGGAAGTGAGGAGCGGTGGAATGCGGCGCTGGAACGCGGAAGGTGGTGAGTATTGGCTTCCCCGCCCACTGCCTGATAATTGTACACTGCAGTAATAGCTGGAGGAGGAGCAAAGACCTGGGGGACTCAGGTGAGGGAGAAGGGGGGGTCTGACCCCCCTCCCCACCGCTGTGCCTGCTGCCCCCCTTCCTGCCTGTTACCCCCTCCAGGCTACCTATACAGGGGGCAATTATACTACCTATTGGTGGTGGTGGGGTGGCATCTTACCAAGTTTGTCTAAGGCGGCAAAAAGTCTAGAACCGGTACTGGATCCTGCAAAGCCGGATAAAAATTTACAGCAAACCTGAATCCAGAAAAAAAATAGACTTAAGGGCAGGCCCACACCCACTGTGTGGTTTCTGACCGGCGATTTTTTAAGTGATGAGTGATTGTTTCCACGATCTCTCGACATGGGTAGAGGCGCACGATTTTGCGGATGATGTTTGGCAACACGCGGAGATAATGACTGTCACATCAGATCTTTAAGATCCCCGACGACTCAGCGCAAGGTACAGCAATTGCTTGACTTCACGTTCGCGCCCTTTGTGTGCCGTCATGTGTTTTCCACCAGCAGGAAGATGGATCGGGGGAACGATCCTCATTGAGGGACATCACTAGGATCTACCATAATATTTATGGCATGTGTGTTTTGGGGCATTATTAGAGGTGTGGCGGGGGGCGTGATTAGGGGCGAGGCTTAAAGAGAACCCGAGGTGAGGTTCTGACAATGCTATCTGCACACAGAGGCTGGGTCTGCCTATATTGCCCAGCCTCTATTGCTATCTCAATCCCCCCTAACTTCCCCCTGCGCTCTGCTGTCCCCCATAAATCACAGCTGCGCTGTCGACACGCAGTGTGTCGCAGCGGGCTGTGTTTACCTCTGTAGTGTCACTCTCGCCGCACCCCCCCCCCGCCTCCTGCATAGCTCCGGTCCCCGCCTGTGTCCCTTCCCTCCCCGCTGATTGAAGGGAAGGGACGCGGGCGGGGAACAGAGCTATGCAGGAGGTAGGGGGAGCGGCGAGAGTGACACTACATAGGTAAACACAGCTCCCTGCCTGCAACACGCTGCGTGTCGACAGCACGGCTGTGATTTATGGGGGACAGCAGAGTGCAGGGGGAACTTAGGGGGGATTGAGATAGCAACAGAGGCTGGGCAATATAGGCAGACCCAGCCTCTGAGTGCAGATATCATTCTTAGAACCCACCTCGGGCTCTCTATAAGTGTCTCTCTTTCTCATCTCAAAAAGTTGGGAGGTATGCTTAGATACTTACCAAAGGAGAGGAAAGGATCTGGACTCCATGGAGCCTTCTTCGGTCGTCTCTCCGTCCCTTCTTCACAGCGTGCCTGACTGCCCGTGTATTGTGGTGGTGACTGGGAGGTGTTGTGGGACTGTGTTTATTTCCCGAATAGGTATACACTAAAAAGCATTGCCCGTTCTCCTCTCAGGAAGTTGGGAGATTTGTCAGCAGTAACCTCAGAGGAGAAGCTAGCGGTGCATTGCTCTGACCTGAGACTTTCCAAATCAGCAAAGTCTGATATCTGGTCAAAATTTCATGGTAGGAAAGATAATTTTGCAGCCTGGCCATGTGAAATGCAACCCTGTGATATTTCTGCGACTGGAGAAACACTTTTAATGTTTAACAAGCACTTATCAGTAATATATCCTTACATCCATGCATTGGCGGATTTGAAGCAACGCCACAAAGGCCATGGCCTGGTGCACCAGGAAACAAGGGGTGGGCAATGGGCTGGCACACTAAGGCAGGTAAACTGCCAAACATGTAAACCGCAGCAGTCACAACCCATTCCATGGTTGCCTTGCTTTCACAGGGGCGAGCAGTGGAGCACTGGTCCAGTGTTCCCCCCATCCTGTGCTTTGCTCCCTTCAAGGGTGGGGCTGGTGACAGTGGGCCTTGGGCGGTAAAATGTCCAAAACCGGCCCTGCATCCATGTAGGTAAACCACCAGGGCTATTGTGTGAATTACACATGTGTACTGAAGGCCCGCTCATTAATGCAGAGCTGTCTCGGGCAGGGCAGCGGTTTGCATATCGCTTTAGGGTGCATGCAACACAGATCCACCCCTGCTTAGATCCACGCCGGCGGCTCTATCCGCCTGCCTGTTATCTGCATAGGCAGCCTGCACACCGCATTACCATTTTAATCACCGCTATTTGAGGCTTTATTAAGGGGTTAAACCACAACGTCAGAGATCCCATTAGCCGAAAAACCGGTTATATACGAAAGCCATTAAACGCGAAAACGGTCGGGAAACCTGCCTCCAGTTTATCCCCATTAATATGAAATAAGCTTTTTTTTCACAACGTAAAGCCGGGACGGGCTTTAAATGTATCTATCTCTCTCCCCGACAAAGTCTCACTGCTCTTTTGATGTGTCGCCCAGCAAAAAAAATAAAAAATAAAAAAATGCTATTTTCTGTTTATGTATTTTCCCCCCTTTTCTTTCCCACCCTCCGTCTGGGGGATTTAAAATATCGGGATAAATGAGATTTCGAGGGCGGCGAGTTTGTAAGCGGCGGCCTCGATAATCATTCCCGACACGTCCCCTGACAATGCAGATTAAACAAATTCATCCCCAACGAATTTACAATGTTTTTGCGCCCCTGTTCCTCATCGAGGGGGAAATCTATTACCGGCCGCTGCTAACAATGAAGACGGCGGAGGGACGGAGATTGAAAAGACGTAAAAATTCCGCCGCTCCGCCACAGCATAAGAAAATATAAAATTACAAAAAATATCCTGAGAATGGTATGGTTTTTACGGGACGGAGTTTTAAGTCTGTATACCATGCTTTTTTTTTTCGCTTTTAGTGGCTCGACACTAACCGCGTGCTTTCGAGAGAAGGGTTTTTTTACTCGCTTAAGTTAATCTCCTTTATTAGGAAGCCGTTTTTAAGCTGTCGGGGTGAACTTATGCTTTATTTGATAGTCTAATAATTTTCTAGGAGATAAAAGGGAGAGCTGGAGAGGACTAAAGAGAGGGAGCGCTATGGGGCCGCGGGAGCCGGGATAAAGTTAGAGGACGGAGGGGAGGGTTCGAAAAAGTTACGGCTGTTTTTGAACTTCTAAGAGACGTTAGAAAGCGTCGGCTAGCTGTGTGAATATAATGAGATGTTGGCCTTTTACCTAGTTAGATATTCATTTTTAATGTTTTTAAAAAGCTGAACTGATGGAATGAGGCAGAGTCTGAAAGCCGTCATGCTGATTAGTGGAAATTAGAAGTGTTGGCTTTTGAAGTGAACTTTTTAGACTGAAAAAAAAAATGTTTTCTGTGGCTGTAGCTTGGCTGCAGCTGTGCGCCTATCCGTACAGGCTTACAGCCCGCCACAGGTGTCAAGCTAGGTACACGCGGTACAATTTTCCATCAGATCGACGGATCAAACAGATCGGTCCGATTGGATTCTGATCGATAATATTATTGATTTGAGGTAGTTGATGCAAAATCTATCGCATTATCGATTGGGAGCAATTTGGATGTCTACACACGATGCAACTTCTTATCAGATATGGTCGCACCGCACACTATTACTGTCCCGCCGCGCGCGATGTGGGTGGTCTTGTGCGCGATGTAGCTTTGCGGGACTATTAGTGCCCGCAAAGCTACTTATGGGGCGCTAAGCGGCTGTTCACTCCGGTGCTAACACTTAGCGCCGGTTAGTGAATCAAGCCCAATGTATTTATTCTTAAGAGTGTTTGGGAAATTGCTATACAAACCACCTTTTCAAGCACTTAGCTATTTCCCTACACCTTCCATTCAGCCAAAATGCTCAGAAAATGGTACAGGCAGCATAGTTCCCAACTGTCCCTCTTTTGAAGGGACAGTCCCTCTTTGGGAGCCCCGTCCCTCTTTCCTCCTCATTTGTCCCTCTTTCAGGACTTTGTCTCTCTTTCTATGTAAATATCTATATTTCTCTACTAAAAATGTGATTGATTGACTCTAAACTTTATTCCCATCCTTTACATTGATATATTACTAATTTTAAAATGTTAATATGAAGGAAAATGAACCAGGATAGAAAGGACCAGTGTGGTTTGAATTATGAAACAGCATATTTTTCTTATGAAATCTTTATGGTATGTGCGACTAGAGGTGTGATGGGGGCGTGATCAGGGGTGTGGCAGGGGCGTGGCTTTCTCATCTCACAAAGTTGGGAGGTATGCAGGCAGTGCTTTGGTGAGCGGATCGGAATCGAACCACTCACATGTGAACACTCTGAATTCATTGCACAAGCGATTTTAGGGCGATTTTCAAAATCGTCGGCGCATAAAAAATCCCCAAAACGCTCTAGGTCTGAACAAGCCCTAATAGCTTAGTAATCAGGGGGACGCTAATCTTAAAGGACTCCTGAGGCAAACTCTTATCATCTAATATTTTCCAGGCTTTTAGGGCCGCTCTCCTGTATTTGCACCTCTGCCAGGGTGTATGTTGCTTGGCATTCCACGGTCAGAGGGTAAAGCTTTGTAAAGCTTTGTACACACTTGCAATTCTTACTGGCCAATCACTGAAAATGTTACCACCTCCTGTAGTATGAGAGTCGACAGATATTGAACAATATGAGCAGATTGTGTAGGTAAACCCTCACATTACAATAGAAGTGGTAAAATTAGTCAGTGATTGGCCAATCAAAATTGAAAATGTGTGCCAGGCTCAAGAGGGGAAGCAGCTCTGGAATAATACTTATAGGGCTGGGACCCACTAGGGCGTGTTTGGCAGCGTTTTGGGATCGCAGATGATGCCAATGAAAGTAAGTGGTGGGAACACACTAGTGCGATTGCGATTAGGGTTAATCGCAGGACATGCATTTTCAGCAGATTTTCGCTCAATGCTGGGTATAGTAGCGCTGCAAAATTGCTTTGGACTCTGACCAGTATTGCAAAGTAGATGCATACCGTTCTGCTTGTGCTCTCTTCTTTCATTTGATGCCTGAATCGCCATTCTACACCAAATTGTTTTCATTCGATTTTAATTTAAAAAAAATGGCTGCCATCTTGACTTTGTTATAACTTCCTGCCCAGACGAGTAATCCTCTCTGTTAGCGAAGTGCATCACTGAATAAACAGGAAGTGACACGCATGGCTATTGAACAAGTGAAGGAAGCAGGAAGAGGAAGTGACACGCGTGGCCATTGCAAGAGGCTCCTCCAGAGGGGTCATAGCACAACTTTGTATGAAGTCGTCTGGCTCCAAGAATTTTATAGCGGCAATACCAGGGGGAGTTTGGATAAAACAAGTGGCTGGTAAGTGTGCTGACACACTCAATTGTTTGTGGGTATGCTTAAAGGCATACCCATGAGGGGTGCTCAGAGTCCCTTTAAAAAGTGATTTTGCAATGATTTGGGGAGCAAGCGATTAGGAATTTAAATAAAGTTAATTATACTTACCGGGTATCCATATTTCCGTCTTCCGTCCCTAGCCTCTCCCCCTAGCAGAAGAGGTCACAGGCGCTTCTCTGATTGGTCCAAGAAAAGCAACTATGACCTCTTCCTTTAGGGGATGGGGCTACAGATGGAAGACGGACACTGGTAAATATAATAAAGATTATTGAAAAAAAATGTGAATCGCTGATTGGAAGTGCTGTACAAGCCCAATCGCCCTAGAAATTGCTGCACACATCGCTGCAGCGATTCCTAGCAGGTTCCAGGCCTTACAGAACCGTTCAAACCCTTGCTGACGATTTTCCCCGGAGGTCCGCATTAATCTCTGCTTGTTTCGCAGTGAATTATGTAGATGTGGGGCGGAAACCTCTGCTAGTGACTGGAAATAATAGCATGCAAATAAAGCAGGCTGAGTAAAATCAGCAGCGCAGCGATGACAACCGCAAACCAGCGAGATGAAGGCGGCCGACGACCACCCCGACCCCCGCCTGATCGGCCATTAAAGGGAATCTATAATGGATGCCTGGCGCTGCATGCGATCTAATGTATGCTAATGCCAGACATGTCTGTATCTGCGCTGTCTTGTTTACTTGGCCGTGGCCCCGAATCCCGTCTTGTGGGGACGCAGTGCGAATATATTTACATCCTGTCTCATCAAAGCGCAGACCAGAGCGGCTGCCTTTTTATGGCGCTTTTGGGGGGCAGAGGAGTCAATTTAAACAACTATTAGTAAACTTTGAAAAGTTCTCTGGGGAGGAATGAAAAGTTTGCCCGTCTCGGCACACTGGCTAAGTAGGGATGAATGGTGAATTTATTGTATAGCGGTGTATATATACAAATCTTACAGCACCTGGAAATCCAAGTTATGTAGCACAGAGTCCCTGTTACCCAGAATTCAGACAACTGGAATTCTCAACTAACCAGCATGCCTGATGAATAACTGGGACCTCTGTTTTGGGGTGTTCTGGGGGGCTACCTCAAAATATTTATTTTATTATTTATATAGTGCCGACATATTACGCAGCGCTGTTCAGAGTATATTGTCTAGTCACTAACTGTCCCTCAAAGGGGCTCACTCTCTAGTTCTCGCCATAGTCATATGTCTATATTGAGTAGTGCAGGTATCGTAGTCTAGGGCCAATTTAAGGGGAAGCCAATTAACTTATCCATATGTTTTGCGAGGAAATCAGAGTGCCTGCGGGAAACCCGCGCAGACACGGAGAGAACATACAAACTCCTTGCAAATGTTTTGTACAGCAGGAGACATTGGCAGCACATCTAAACAGAGGCTTTACCCGAATTAACTACCTGCAATAGATGTGCAGAGCTCCACAACGTGGACAAAATTACACAACTTGCATTCAAAACAGGTACAGCAAAGGAAGGCGCTAGCTTCAGTATAAATAATATGTTCACAAATTTTTCCCTGCTAGACTTCACCACGGCGATGACGGGCCCTCGCGGGGAAGACCTACCGCTAGTCTAACGATAAAAACATAATTTTTTCCTAGTGCTGCTAGTCATAAAATGGTATACACATTTCTTCAAACAGACAAAGGTTGACCTGGCTAAGATTTGAACCAGGGACCCAGTGCTGCAAAGTGAGAGCACTAACCACTTCCCCACCCATGCTGCCTGATACTCACTGAGCTTCCGGCGATGTCCTGCATCACTTCGCGGCTCCTAGCATCTTCATGCATCTGTGCACGCAAGTCGGCTTGTCACGTGACTGGGTGCGGGTCAGCTGACACTCCAGCTTCCGTGCACGGGTGAAGCTGAAAAGCCACTGAGAGCCCACAAGGTGATGCTGGACATCACTGGAGGCTCGGTGAGTATTTTGCCTGCACCTGGGGGGAGATTTGTGCTTTTTTGACCAGTTGCTCAAGCAACCAGCAAGCACAAGTATCCTGCATCAGGGAATCGCCGCCATTGCTGGATACTGGGGACTGTGTGCGTTTTTTGTGAATTTTCAGAAAGAAAAATTTGTTTCCTTTGACCGTAGTGCAAAAAGAATAAAGTATTTTCTCAAAAAAATTACTGGCGAAAATTTGTAAGCATTGCAACGCTGCTGACCAGTGGCATAGCAATAGGGGATGCAGCGGTTGTGACTGCACCGAGGCCCCTGGACTAATAGGCCCACTGGGGCCCTCCTTTGTCCATTGTATTAGCTTTTTATTGGTGCTATGCTGGTAATGGACACCTCTATATGTGCATTGCATAGTGGTAAGCCTTAAAGTGTAACCGAGGCGGTTTTTGAATCTAAAAAAAAAGACACAAAGGCATGTTCCCATCTCCAGGACATGACTGTGTGCCCTGCTCGCTGCTCTTCATGCCCCCTGCACCTCGTTAGCCCCCCTGGGAATATACTGATATTCAGATGACAGCAAACTAACGGGGAAGGGGCGTCCCACTGCAGGATAAGGAACACCTGCACAACGCCCCTTCCCCACCTATCAGAGCCAAGTAACAGCCTCTCTGCTGCCTGCTCCCCTTCCTCTCCCCGCCCCATTCACGTCAATCAGCGCTGTGCTCTTAGGCCTAGTACACACCAGAGCGGTTCTGCTGCAGTTTGCGATCCGCTTGCGGGTGCGGATCCGCTTGGGTAATGTATTTCAATGGGCTGGTGCACACCAGAGCGGGAGGCGTTTTGCAGAAATGCATACTCCCGGGCTGCTGCAGATTTTGGATTGCGGATGCGTTTCTGCCTCAATGTAAAGTATAGGAAAAACGCAAACCACTCTGAAAAACGGCACTTCAGAGCGGTTTGCCAGGCGTTTTTTGTTACAGTAGCTGTTCAGTAACAGCTTTACTGTAACAATATATGAAATCTACTACACCAAAAACGCTTCACAAAACCGCAAAATGCTAGCTGAAACGCTACAGAAAAAGAAGAAAAAGCGTTTCAAAATCTGCTAGCATTTTGCGGATCTGCTAGCGGTTTTTGGTGTGCACCAGGCCTATGAGAAGAGTAAAGACTCAGTTTCTCCAGCATTGGGGTCACGAAACTGAAAGTGAATCAATGCTTGGGGCCCCTAGTTGTAAAACTTGCACTGGGGCCCCAAGCTCCTTACAGCTGATGGGTAACTGATGAAAGGCTAGCAGTTTTGATTTAATAGCTGCTGCTTCTGTTTCCTGCATGGAGGAGATTGGAATATCTGGAAGTTTTGACTGCTTATCCCAGCTGGTCCAAGCCCTATACCAGAGCCATATCAATCCCTGCCTGTAGGTTGGATTGAATTGATGCGGCTCTGTACAATGTATTAGCTACAGGCTTGCTATACATCAGCAGTTCTGGATGTAAGCCTGGCTTCAGGGGCATAAAGAGACAATTTGCATATTTGGGGTGCATTGTGGGAAGTCACAATTGTTCACTTACACTGAACTATGGCAAATACCTTCTGTCTTAAAGGGGAACTGAAGTAAGAGGTATACGGAGGCTGCCATATTTATTTCCTTTTAATCAATACCAGTTGCCTGGCAGCCCTGCTGGTCTATTTCTCTGCAGTAGTATCTGAATAACACCAGAAACAAGCATGCAGGTAGTCTTGTCAGATCTGACTTTAAAGTCTGAAACACCTGATCTGCTGCATGCCTGTTCAGGGGCTATGGCTAATAGTATTAGAGGAAGAGGATCAGCAGGGCTGCCAGGCAACTGGTATTGCTTAAAAGGAAATAAACATGGCAGCCTCCATATACCTCTCTCTTCAGCTCCCCTTTAAGAAAGACAAAATTTTATTTAGCCCTGGTAGGCAGTGATTATATCAGATCCTGGATTCAGTCCTTACCACCCTGCACATAACCCGTCAGCTCTCCATATTGTACATTGTGCTCAAAACTAGTTTTGTGTGCAAATTTCCACAAGAATATTTTTGCAAAAATAGTTTGTATTTTTGTGTAATCTATATTTTTACCGCAAAAATGAAGAAAAACAATATTTTTACTGTGAAAAGCGTGAAAAATACCAAAACTTATTTTCAATGGCATTTTCGCTCGAATTTAACATTATTTTCGTGAAAATTAATGTGGAAAGATTATTGGCATTCTCATTATCAGGGCTAGTTCACACTCTGCGTTTGGAGCGCCGATTTGCGAGCAAAATCTTGCGATTCAGCGCGATTTGCACTCGTGATTCCCGTTCAATAGAACACAAATCACAGCCCAATCGCTGCTGATATGCTGCCTGCAGCGTGTCTGCGATTGATCAAAATCGCAATCCCTGCGCCGGCGATCAGCAAAGCGCTGAAAAATCGCCAAGTGTAAACCAGCCCTCGCTCATCTCGTCTCTCCGGCTCACAGTTATCCCATCCACTGATAATTACATTCTTCCTGACGTTTGCAGAGACAAAAAGCCCAGCTTTGCGAGTAACAAGAATAATAATAGGCGGGGTCAGAGTGCGTACCGTCAGGCCTAGCTACAGCTGGGCAGGCACTGGATCCTGAGTAACAAGAACAATAATAGGCGGGGTCAGAGTGCATACCGCCAGGCCTAGCTACAGCTGGGCAGGCACTGGATCCTGAGTAACAAGAACAATAATAGGCGGGGTCAGAGTGCATACCGCCAGGCCTAGCTACAGCTGGGCAGGCACTGGATCCTGAGTAACAAGAACAATAATAGGCGGGGTCAGAGTGCATACCGCCAGGCCTAGCTACAGCTGGGCAGGCACTGGATCCTGAGTAACAAGAATAATAATAGGCGGGGGTCAGAGTGCGTACCGCCAGGCCTAGCTACAGCTGGGCAGGCACTGGATCCTGAGTAACAAGAATAATAATAGGCGGGGTCAGAGTGCGTACCGCCAGGCCTAGCTACAGCTGGGCAGGCACTAGATCCTGAGTAACAAGAATAATAATAGGCGGGGTCAGAGTGCGTACCGCCAGGCCTAGCTACAGCTGGGCAGGCACTGGATCCTGAGTAACAAGAATAATAATAGGCGGGGTCAGAGTGCGTACCGCCAGGCCTAGCTACAGCTGGGCAGGCACTAGATCCTGAGTAACAAGAATAATAATAGGCGGGGTCAGAGTGCGTACCGCCAGGCCTAGCTACAGCTGGGCAGGCACTAGATCCTGAGTAACAAGAATAATAATAGGCGGGGTCAGAGTGCGTACCACCAGGCCTAGCTACGGCTGGGCAGGCTCTGGATCCTTTTCCCTGACAGGAAGCTTGGTGCAGGTGAAGCCTTGGAAATGCTAATGTTCCTGAACCACTTCTATCTTGTTTTCAGAGCACAGCCTAGCAGACAAATCCTCCTTTGATTCTCTCAAAGACACGGGGGCCAGGTTTATGTGGGATGACAGGTTCCCTTTAATCCTCTTATACCTTTACTCATCTGCAGGAGTGGAAGCGCTGTATTCCTTGTCACACACACACACAGCGGGGCAGGTAATTCCGCAGCTATTTCTGGAGAAATATATACAGCAAAGCTTCTCAGACTACCCAGAGCTCAGCGATAAAAACAGCAGCGGATTCAGAGCAGCCCCGCTCCACGCTACCAATCAGAGCGCTGCGTTTGAGAAGATGCGCTAGGAAAATAGTTGCTGGATTGTGATTGGCTGTGGGCACAAATTGTATCTGCCTCTTCAGGCCGTCAGTGACAGAACCAAAAAGAGGGACACCGAGAGCCCAAATTAGTGTAGGATGCACTGGTAAATGAAGGTGTGTGGAAAGAGTATGAGCAATATACTCAGAAGTCAGGGTTACCGCATAGGCAACCACTATAAAGGCAGGTGGGGAGATTAGACCTGTCCCCACTCAGGATTAAGAAGTCGCTGTCTGTAGATCACAGAAAAAAGGGGCAACACCCCTCCACCAGGGGTGAATATGTTTAATGTAGTATGGATACAGAGGCGCCAGGAGGATAACAAGATCTAAAACGTTTAAAATGAGGAAGTAGTGGTGGACTTACCTCCTCCAGGCAGACACAAGAAAATGCAGATCAATTTTCAGCAAAACAATTTATTTACATGCTCCAGTAAAATACAACGCGTTTCACTGGAGTGACCGGCTTCCTCAGGCAATAAGATGGAGCAGATACAAAATCAGGCCTGGTACTATGTCAAGTGCCTAAATAGTGACAGAGTTTGTTTTACCTCCTGGATTAGCTGATGTCTATTGAATTACATATTAACCTACCTGCTCAGGAGCCCTGTCCACAGCCACTTCCAGCAGCCCAGATTTACTGAGCTGCAGGCTGTCATTTAAAAAAAAATCTTGTGGGATCCGCCCCCTCCCAATCAGCACCATGAGCAAAGCTCCCAACCGTCCATTTTTCTGAGGGACAGTCCCTCTGTTCCTCTTTCACACTCATCTTACCCTCTTTCAGGACTGATGTACAGATCCATGTAAATATATGCCTTTTCCTCCTGAAAAATACTTAAAAATTGACTCTAAACTTTATGCTCATCCATTAAAGTAATATATATTTTACTTTTCTGCGAAGGTAAACGATGGCCTCGGCACTTGTGGTTTAATGCCGTCCATTCAGATAAATGGACAGCCGCCAGTATGATCGCTTGCCGGTGTTTACCATCGTTTGCACAAACGCCGCATTTTGATCCGAATTTTCACCATCGTCTGCCCAGTGCTTCGTCATTTACTGCCGTGCTTCCATGTCCCCCCCTGCGGGGATGAAAAATGCCGCAAGCTGGGAAGTGCCACCGGAAGCCGACCAATGCAGCTGCCGCGGGTGGCTGCTTCAGCCATCCGTTTGAACCAAAATGTTATTATGCAATAAAACAAATGATGATAGAAAGGAACGGCATGGTCACATTACCATAACTTTTACTTCAAATAAAGCTCTGCGTGCTCCGGCTGGGATTCGAACCGGGAACCCAGAACTGCAAGGTGAGAGTGCCAAGCACTACGTCACCATGCTGCCTGGAAAAGCAGATTTCCAATGAAATTGGCATTCCAACAAGTGTCTTTCCAATTCACATGGAAATTTCATGGAAATTTCTTGGAAATTGTAATCTCAGATTTCTGACTAAATCAGAATTTTTTTTGTTGCTATTTTTGTATAAAAAAAGTTAGGTCATTTACAAAAAAAAATATGGATGTACGCTATTATGCGTAATCCGCAATTCTGAAAGCCGATTTTCGATCGGAAACTTGGAAAGCGGAATTTCACAGTACATATCCCTAGTGCTGGCGCTGCAGTGTTTTCGTTTTTTTTTTTTACACGCGGACGATTTTTAAAATCGCCCACCAAACGCTTGTGCAATGAATGTCTATGAGAAGGTTCATATCAGCGCGGGTCGTGCGCTCTCCGTTCAGTAAAGTGGTGCGTGGACCATTTTTGAGGCAATTTCCGCCTCAATGGAAGGTTTAGGAGAAACGCAAAACACTCACAAAATCGCTTCGTGTAGCGATTGCATTCACGTTTTTAAGAATAAATACATTGGGCTCGAATCACAAAGCGGTGCTAACCCAGTTAGAGACTTTAGGCGTGATAACCATTGCACCACGCTGGTGAAAAGCCAGTTTAGGTGTGATAAGTTTAGGCATGATAAGTTTAGGTGTGATAAGTTTAGGCATGATAAGTTTAGATAAGTTTAGATCGCACGCAAAGTCCCGCACGCAAAGCAGCGCCATTAAACTCTATGCGGAGTGCACCAGACTTTGCTAGCACAACACTTTTGATCAGCTGTGCACTGCGGTGCTAACCTAGTTGGTGCTTAAACTTATCACGCCTAAACTTATCACGCCTAAACTTATCACACCTAAACTTATCACACCTAAACTTATCATGCCTAAACTGAGTTTAGGCGTGATAAAGGGCTTTTCACCAGCGTGCTAATGGTTAGCACCGCTTTTTGAATCAGGCCCACTGTATTCTTTTCTGAGTCAAAGAGTTCACTACTTGACTTGTGTCAGGGAGTGAATTACAAAACCACTCGGGAAAAACATTAGAAAACCGCTAATCGCCCACCCAAGCGCCGGGAATCGAAAAAAAAGGACGCCTAAAAAAAAGCCCACCGCAGCCGGACACGCGAACTGAACGCAATGTGAACAAGGCCTAAGTGTTGCTGTGAGACAGTTCTGTAATATGAACATAAATTACATCTTAAAAAAGTTTTCCACTTTCAGACCAAAAAGCATAACCCAGCGGGTACGTCCCCTGCTGCTGCCTGGCGGGAACCTCGGGCTCCGATCCCCTCCCCCGCCGATCCGCTGCGCTAACAATGGCACTGACAGATCTAAAACCTTCCACAGCTCGGGAGGTTTGAACGGCTGTTCCTGACGTCCCGGCCTCACAACCCTTCGAAGGCGACACGCGCATGAAACAAAAAGTGCAAAAGTTTAAATAGGAACTAGGAAAAAAAGAACCCCTTTAAAAGAAATATAACAAGGAACATTTAGTTTTACCTTTCTCACGCTTGACCAGAAATCTGCACCTCAATGCGTTTCTGCGAACGGCGTTCGGGCAATCGCTGCCTATTTTGGCTTATAAATATTAACGGGTGCAGCCATATTGTCCGCCTCATTACAGCAGACGAGCGGCAGATGTTCGGAGTTAACTAGCCGATTACTTAGAGTGGAAAGGTAGGCAGTGGAATATTTTACATGCATAACTAAGAATGGCTTAAAACGCCAAAAAAAAAAAAAAAAAGTTTCCATTGTTTACGCTTTGAAAACTTTTTGCTGCAGAAGGCAAAGGCTGCACCTACAGTTCACCTTTACATGTCATTATTATTATTAATGGAGAAATGGTGATATAAAATGCATTTTGGAATGGATTAAATCAGATGGTGCATGCTGGAAAGTAGGCCCCTTTTACACTTGCATTGCAAGTGTGCATTGCGTTACCCTGTTTTATTTACAGCAGGGTAACATGTATGGAGCATATTCACACTTACCGCGTTGCACCGGAAGTTTTTGAATTGCAGCTGAGCAGATGCAAAGACTGCAGCGTGTTACTATATGACGGTGATGGAAGTCATTGGAGTCAGTGGTCAACGCAGGTTTCATCGGTGGGAGTGCAGTATATCACGGCGCGCATATCCCAAATGGATCGTTCAAGCCTGCCCCTAACAGCCGCCGATACGATTGATTGTATCTTTGATCAGATTTTACTGATCGTATTGCACAAAAGCAGAGAACCTGGGGGATCCAATCGCTTCTGAACGATAGTATCACTTATCATTTACTAAACAAAATGATCAGTGTGGCGGATTTTTTTTCATAGATATGATCGCAACTACAGTACTGGGCATCCATAATACGGGGCATCTATAATCTTCCATACAGGTGCACGTGTTATAATGATGTGGACAAACACTGTTGCAGAAAACAAAGTTTGCCTTTTAAGGCTTCCTTCTTTCATTACCTTTAGGCAGAAACAGGAAGTGTCTGTTAGGGCTGGGACCCATTACAGAGATTTTGGCAGCATTTTTCGATCACCGACAATTCCTAAAAATTCTTTGTCAATGTATTTAAATGGGGGGGGACCGACTAGTGCGGTTGTGATTAGGCTTAATCGCAAGACATGCACCATTTTGTGTGCTCAACACTATGTATAGAAGCAATTTTGCAGCAATACAGGGGCCGAGCAATTTGAATAAAGTTAACTATACTCATCAAGTGTCCCAATGTCCACAGCCCCGCCCTCTAGCAGAAAAGGTCACAGGGGCTTCTCTGATTGGTCCTAGAGTACCACCCATGACCTCGTCCATCAGGGGGCAGGGCTACGGACAGAAGCTGGTTATTAGGACACCTGGTAAGTATAATAAGGTTTATACTTACCAAAAAACAATAATCAGAAGCGACAGCACTTCAGATCGGAGGGAAATGTGATCGCAATCGGCAAGTGCTGCAGCGATTCTTAGTGGGTTCCAGCCCTAACTTCTAATTAGCTATTCACTTCTACATGATTATATGTAAACTTTAAGCCAATCTAAAGGCAGAATGTAAAGAGCAGAGTTAGTGCAGTCAGTACGGTACTGTACCAGATGTCTTCAGAACTGCAATTTATCGTAGCATAGTGGTGTGTGGCCTGCTCCGCTCAGTCTCCTGCCTGCTGTGACTTCAAAGCCCTGAATCTGTTTCTACCGACTGAGCTCTCCGTAGAGCAGTATTGATCTATGGAGAGTTCTGACTGGCTGGCTGTGGAGAGAGCTATGATCAAGGCTCTGATGTTACAGTCGGGGGGAGGGGAGAAGGCAGATGAACACCAATATAATACAGAATGGCTCTGTTCCCCATGGGAAGACATCCAGGGCAGTGCTGGGCACTAGTCTACCTGAGGGGACCCTGTGGGAAACCTCATAGGCCAACAGCCTCTTCACTAGTTTGTAAGAAATAGCAGTAGCCCCAACCAAATTAGGGTTAGAAGGCCACGGGCGAGGCTCCTGGTGTGCACGTTTAGAGTTAGTGTTTCCCCCTGTGTTACCTAATCCCTATTTCTTAGTCCATGATATTTCCTACAAATTAGTGGTCATGACTGGTTTTCCAAAAGCATGAAGCATCTTTTGGTCTATGAGGTTTCCCACTGGTTCCCCAGAAGTAGACCCAGTGCTGTACTCTACTGCGGTCGATGGGGCCCTCACCCATTTGCCAATTCTGTAGGGACAAAATTTCTAGGGATGTTCATTCGGAATCCGCGGAAATGCAATTTCCGAAATTCCGATCAGAAATTGCATTTCCGCATCGGAATGCGGAAATCGGTAATGCAAGTGCGTTAGGCCGATTTCCGCCGGAAATCGTGGAAATTCCGCCCGAATTTAACATTGATTTTCTCCAAAACTATAAGGTCTTTTTGAACACTTTTTTTTGCATCTTGTTCACAAGATTCAGTTTAATAACCCCTGATAATTTGGTGTTTCTAGGATTTATGGGGGCTTTGCTATTAACCGCTAAAGTCGGCTGATTTTTACTGTAATGTAAAATGCAGAAAATCTTCTTCTGCCTATTTTCTGCATTTACATTGCAGGAAAAATCCGCCAACTTTAACGGTTAATAGCAAAGCCCCCGTACGTCCTAGAAACACCAAATTTTCAGGGTTTATTAAACAGAATCTTCTGAACAAGATGCAAAAAAAGTTTGCAAAAAGATCTTATAGTTTTTGAGAAAATCGATGTTAAAGTCAGGCTTAATTTCCGCGATTTCCGGCGGAAATTCCGCATTGGAATTGGTAGCGGAAAGCGGAATCGGTATTTGGCAATGGCGGAATGCGGAATTACCGCGGAATCGTAAATTGGCATTTCCGACCACCCTTAAAAATTTCCAAGCTCTGCCTCACTGGCTACACCAACCCTGCTTATTTTGTGTAGGGGGTTGAATGGCAGCACCACGCCCCCTTCTGCACTCTGATTGGAGAGGTGGTGATTGTTTGGCCACGTCTCCCCCCTCTCCTCTTCCTGATCTACAAAGCTGGTTGTACATATGTATAAAGCGCTGCGCATCTTCCACCATCAGGCACCCCATGAGGGAGGGAGAGAACTCACCTGATTGGTGTCACCACTATTAGGTTAGTCAGGTAGCACGTTAGGCTCTATAGGATGTCCGATAGCCTAATTCCTTTAAAAACACTACAATTTCATGTTTAAAATGCACTTACATGCAGCTTCTTGATCAACAAGTTTGTGGGCTCTTCCCATTGCCTCCTGGGCAGGCTTGCAGAGTAGCCACATGCTCATCCCTCGTCAGTCACCGATATACTTCCTTGTTCGTTCCGTTAGGCTCCACCTAACATGTTTCGTCACATCGCGTGACTACAAAGTGAAGCAACGGTCACAAAACCTCCACTGAGAAGTGACAAAACTGAGAAGTGACATTTTGCATACTCGTTAACTGTTTATTTATGGGAGTGGGAGGGAGAGATAGAGAACGGACTTCAAAAATATCCGACGAGACGGGGCATTAAATCTCTTCACCATTGTAGCAGGTTTTTCCTCCAAGCCTATAAACTAACCTCTAAGCATATTTCAATCCAGAACCATTTTGGAAACTCGTAAACATCAATAAGTCACTCCGCCGCTCCTGAGAGACGAGTAGAATATTTTAGCAGAACGGACAGCTTGCCGGAGCGCCCAACATAGACAGCAAAATGCCAAACCTGCATCATGGTCAGCCCAGAATAGACACAATCTGACTTTGATGCAACAACGGTACATCAAAGGCTGCTGAGCCGGGCCTAAATGGAGGATGTGAGCGGATTCGGCCTTCGTCTCAGCGAGGAGCCCGGCTGCTCATGTAATATGGATGAACCGGCATATTATGCTCTGATATATGAATTGTTAATATCTATCGATCGGCTCCAACAAGTATGCTTTAACCAACTACACATAAACATTAGGCAGAGTTCTCCATCTGGGCCCAGGCGTCTTTGGCGGGGGAAGGGGGTAGCAAAAGACGTCATTCACAAAAGGGTTGTTATTTTGTTCTTTGTTGTTGTTACTATGAATGCTGAAGGGCAGGGTTATTTTTTCCTGCACTGTAAATATTTTACACGGAATGTCAGAGCTGAACATCAAATAAGCATAAAAACTCTCCATAGTCCAGTTGCCTAATCACTAATGCGATATTCTGATGTTGTTACCCGAATCTGTCTAATGGTGTCTCCTGCACAGCAGCTCTCAGAATGAGATGGGGATGGACAGAACTGTATATCCAGACTTACGTATTGTTAGTACACAGTAATCAATAGCCTTACATCATGCATATCAAACTCCGGCCCGCGGGCCACACCTGGCCCTCAGAGCCATCACATTTGGCCCCCAAGTGGTTTCCTCACTCTGCATTATGTTTTGGCCCATTCTAGACCACCAGGGAAGCTATACTGGAGGTGAAGCCCTAGAACACCAGGGAAGCCATAGGGAGGGGGGGAGGGGGAGGGGAAAGTACTAGACACCAGGAAACAGTATAGGGGGGGGGGGGGGAGGCATGACCACTAAAGCCATATAGGGGAGGGAGGTAGGACCAATAGCCACCAGGAGACTCTGTAGGGGAGGGAGGATGGCCATTAGACAGCAGGAGACTCTATGGGGGAGGGCCATTAGACAGCAGTGAACTGTATATGGCAGGGGGGGCACTAGAAAACAGGGAATTTTATAAGGGAGGCAGGTGGACAATAGACAGAGACGTTGGCCCACGACTTGGTCCCAATTTTGGCACATTTTGTATTTTAAGTTTGACACCCCTGCCTTACATAAAACCACTAGGATTTGTGCAGAGGGCCTAAAGCAGAAACGCTGTAAAAACAGTGCTGGATATTTGGGCATAGTCCGGGAATTCTGGCTATAGCGGCGCTCAGTGAGTAATTTGGGCGCCGTCTAAAGACAGAGCACAAATTACTATAAAAATGCTGTAATTAGGCTGCCAGCAATTGCTGGAAGCCGAATTCCATCTTTCCCCACTATCCATGGCGGCCTGGAGGGGGAATAGTAATTAGCGCCGCCGGGACTTGTGCAGAAGGGAGAGGTGTTGTCGGTTTTCCCTGCACCCAAATCTCCCCGGCTTAATCAAATGTATGCCCTAAAGCAGGGAATGCCAACTCTTTTTCACTCGCAAGCTACTTTGAAGACTACAGAGTCGAAGTGACCTCCCCCCCCCCCCCCCCATAATCCCCATGCATAATTAGGCAGACTTACCCTCCTTATTTCCAAACATAATTAGGCAAAGTCTTTTTTTAACATAAAAGTATAAGACAGCCCCCCCCCAAGTCTACAAATATCATTATGAAGAGTCTCTCCCAAAAATCCCCCCCAGGTCCCGAGTCCCTTCCCAGGTCACGAGTCCTTTCCCTCCCAAAAAACAATTAGGTCCCCAAAATACTGTAGTTAGTACCACCAAATATCTGGTGTCAGTGATGGGCACCTGTGTCTCCACTCTTCTGTCCTATCCTTTTCATTCAAAATGTCGACACAGCAACTAGACAGTGGCTCCTCCTAGAAATGTAAGACACTGATTGGCTGTTGCCTGCGGGATGGGGCCACGGACACATTTGCCACCACCAGTGGCCAGCGCTACACACTTTAGCGTGCGACCACAATCTACTCAGTAGTCCATTGCGACTGACTGGTAGATTGCGATCGACGCACCTGGTGCACCTAATGGAACCACAGAGCCCCAATCTGCACCCTCCACCCTATGCATTGGACTGTACAATATTGTCTTCCTAAAACAGCAGGTCTTTGTAAGTATACAACTTCACATGAGCAGCCCCCATAAGTAACCTTCATAATGGCAAACATAGTTTCAGTGAGAACGTAACACCACAGGAGCGACAGGCCATCAGATCCCTTAAGGAGAATAAGGACATTATTATTAAACCAGCGGATAAAGGTGGTGCCATAGTCATAATGAACACCAGTGACTACATCCAGGAGGCACAAAGACAATTATCCAACACCGCTCACTATGCCAAATTACAGGGGGACCCCACAAAAGGCTACAGGAGGGCACTCAATAGGATGGTTAACAGATTGCCTGCAAACATCAGACTACATGTAAGGACCCTTATCCCTGAAGAGCCTAGAACAGCCTGCTTTTACATGCTTCCCAAGATCCACAAAGAGGGAAACCCAGGCAGGCCCATAATCTCAGGGAGCGGAACTTTTACAGAGAACATCTCAGGGTGGCTGGAAAACATCTTGAAACCTCTTGTCTGTAAAAGACCCAGCTACATACAGGATACCACCCACCACCTGAACAAACTGACAGCTATCGGCCCAGTACCTGAGGGAACCATACTGGCCACGATGGATGTGGAGTCCCTGTACACGAACATTCCCCATGATGATGGTATTGCGGCCTGCCGTAAATATCTTCAGGGTCAGGGCGTACCTGTAAAGCCTATTGCTGGACTGATCAAATTCATTCTCACTCATAATTATTTCACTTTTGGACAGGACCTCTATTTACAGCAGATGGGCGTGGCAATGGGTTCGCGATTCGCACCACAGTATGCAAATCTCTTCATGGCCAAAATCGAAGAGGAATACCTCAATGCATGTGGCATAAAACCCATGGCCTACTTCCGCTTCGTTGATGATATTTTAATCATCTGGTCCGCAAGTGAGGATGATCTTCTCCAGTTCCACAGGAACTTCAATGCCTTCCATCCTACAATCAAATTGAAACTTACCTACTCTCACACAGAGATTAACTTTCTGGACACCACCATATACATCAGGGGTAACAACCTACAAACCTCTGTGTATCGCAAACCTACAGAACGTCCCACATACCTAAGATATGACAGTTTTCATCCCAAGCACATTAAGAACTCTATAATTTACAGCCAAGCTATAAGGTACAACCGGATTTGTTCTGACAGGATGGACAGAGACAAGCACCTGGATCGCCTTAAGAACACTTTCATTAAACAAGGTTACAGTCCTCCCATGGCATCTCCCGCTTGGTGGGCGGAGCTGAGCTCCGCCTTCAGTCTCTGATCGGCGATTGCCGCTCGGGAGACTGTTACACGGCGAAACCGCAGTGTATTTACATGTGCAGCGCTGTGATCAGCAGCAGCGCTGCACTGGGGACAGCCGTGTGACACGGCTGTCCCCATGGGGGACAAGAGAGCGATCGGCTCTCATAGGCAGAAGCCTATGACAGCCGATCACAGTGATTGGCCGGCTGGGGGGAGGGAGGGGATTTAGAAAAAAAAAAAAAAGAAGAAGAAAATGTCAAAAAATATTTAAAAAAACAACCAAACAAATATTTATAAAAAAAAAAATAAACACGGGGGGGCGATCAGACCTCACCAACAGAGAGCTCTGTTGGTGGGGAGAAAAGGGGGGGGAGATCACTTGTGTGCAGAGGTATACGGCCCTGCAGCTTGGCCTTAAAGCTGCAGTGGCCAATTTAATGTAAAATTAGGCTGGTCACTAGGGGGGTTTACCACCATGGTCCTCAAGAGGTTAAGGAGGATTGCTAAGGAACTTCATCCCATTTTACACAAGGATCACAGACTGAGAAAGATATTCCCTAAACCTCCACTCTTGTCATATCGGCAACCACACAATCTAAAACAGATGATTGTCAGGAGTTCTTTGAATAGGCCTCAACAAAACGGAACATCACCCTGCCGACAAAAAATATGTGGGACCTGCGGACACATTTACTCCACTGACAGGGTAACGATACCAGGTTCACAACAGGCGTACAGAGTACAAGGTACATTTTCCTGTGGTTCCACCAATCTGGTGTATCTGATCATGTGTGCTAAATGCCCCAATGTTATGTACGTGGGAGAAACTGGACAAACTCTGCGCAAACGTATGAATGGACACAGGCACACTATTAAAGATACCAAATCTGGACTCCCAGTTGCTACACACTTTCGGTCCAACGGACACAGCATGGATGATCTTCGTGTCACTGGCCTGAAGGGCGGCTTCAAAACGTCAAATGATCGATTAATAGCAGAAACAACATTTTTAAATTGGTTCAAGGCTGTGCAGAACGGTTTGAATAAGGACAACAACTTTCTATATTGGTATGAGATTGATGATATATGAACTGTCTCAGCCACCCTAGCTGAACTTGTGAACTAAGAATTTACGATACCTCTGTGTCAGTCCAACTCCCAGGTATGTGAGCAGGGAGTAAACAAGGATTCTTATCTTGGCTTACAACCTCTAACCCCAGGTCGATGGTCTGTGTGAATTAAGGCATCTTAATGACATGTATTTATGCTTGGAAAAAAATATCTGTTTTCCCTTTTGATGTTGCATGTATATAAGCTGTCTGTACCACCAGGATATAAGCCAGACGAAGGCTGCAAGGCCGAAAGCTTGCTTATTTTATTCATTTTTAGTTAGCCAATAAATGGTATCATCCTGATTTAAAACTTCTTGAGTGAATAAGCAACCCAGTCCTTTACATTTCTGAAAAGCAATTACACATCTAGAAGTGTGTATTTATTTCACACCTAAAGCCGGTTCATTTTTTTAAATTTTTACTGGAGAGGAATTCCCTCAGGAAGCAGGAAATTTGGGCGCATGAGGCAGGTGGACAAAAAGGGCACCGCCATTCACTCCCATAATAAATATCGTTTAAATCGGCGCCCAACAGGAAAAAAGGGCGCCGGAGAAAAATAACGTTTTAAAAGCGGCGCCCGGAGACTTTTAATGTTTTATAACTGTTTCTCATGATTACACATTATTTAATGATTTATAATTTTTAAAAACAGTACAATATTTTTTAAAACATTACTTTTAACCTCCTTGGCGGTATGAAAAATACCGCCAGGAGGGAGCGCAGCAGTTTTTTTTTTAAATTTTTTTTTTTTAATCATGTAGCGAGCCGAGGGCTCGCTACATGATAGCCGCTGCTGAGCAGCATCCCCCCGCCCGCTTCGATCGCCTTCGGCGATCTCCGATCAGGAAATCCCGTTCATAGAACGGGATTTCCTGGAGGGCTTCCCCCGTCGCCATGGCGACGGGGCGGGATGACGTCACCGACGTCACTGACGTCGGGACGTCATTGGGAGTCCCGGGCCACCCCTCGGCGCTGCCTGGCACTCAGTGCCAGGCAGCGCCGGGGTCTGGGGGGGGACCCGCGCCGCAGCAGATAGCGGCGATCGGGCAGGGGCCGGCGGCGATCAGAGTGCTGGCGCAGCTAGCAAAGTGCTAGCTGCGTCCAGCAAAAAAAAAATTATGAAAATCGGCCCAGCAGGGCCTGAGCGGCACCCTCCGGCGGCTTACCCCGTGTCACACACGGGGTTACCGCCAAGGAGGTTAAACGAAAAACCGTACAATTTTTTATTTTTTTTTTCATTTTTAAACGAAAAACCGCACCATATTTTTCTAAAACGAGTTTAATGCTTATCACAGGGGGGTCTTAGGTTTAGGCACCAACAGGGGGGTCTTAGGTTTAGGCACCAACAGGGGGGTCTTAGGGTTAGGCACCAACAGGGGGGTCTTAGGGTTAGGCACCAACAGGGGGGTCTTAGGGTTAGGCACCAACAGGGGGGTCTTAGGGTTAGGCACCACCAGGGGGGTCTTAGGGTTAGGCACCAACAGGGGGGTCTTAGGGTTAGGCACCAACAGGGGGGTCTTAGGGTTAGGCACCAACAGGGGGGTCTAGGGGTTAGGGATAGGTACAGGGAGGGTTCTGTGTGAGAGTAGGGTTAGGTATAGCTTTAGTAAAATTCTTATTAATGTTTTATAAAACGTTATTAGCAATTTCAATTTTTAAACAGGGAAGATTAACGTTTTTAAAATTGCCGATTTTATACACATTATTTAATGATTTATAACTTTATAAAACATTATTTTTAAACGAAATATAACACAATTTTTTTTAAACGTTATTCATGATTATCTTTTAAAACCCTGCGCCCTTTTTTCCCGGCGCCCTTTTTTAACGTACGCATTCCCTCACTACCTGATTCGCCAGTGACAACAGGAAGTGAAGAGGACGGTTCTGACGAGAGCACAGGAAATAAAAGAAAAAACTGACGGATCTTGTAATTCTCCCCCATCCTACTCAAAACGTTTCCAAAGTCCAGTTCCATGATCGATTTTTCTTTTAAGCTTTGTGCTGTGCAGAGGGGGGTGAGAAACATTCAGAAACAAGTCTGTAGGGTCTCTGTAGAGCTAATGACTTTAACGACTAGTTCCAAGATTTATTTTCTGCAGCTTCAATAGTTGAATTTATTGTATTGACGCATTCATTCCACAGGGTGGAGGGAGCTTCACATCGGTGGTGATGCTGGCTCTGTTTACAGCAATAAGCTAACACTCCAGTCTCATTAACAGCTGACAACAGCTCAAGGCAACTTTCCCAGTACAGTCTATTTAAAGGATCAGAAGTCATACTTGGGTAGCATACATGTAAAAATAGTACAGGGAAATTTGGGTGCAAGGTGAAGCTGAAAAACGGCTCACCCTGGTCCTGCAAAAGTCCTGGCAGCGTTAATTACTATTCCCCCTCCAGGCCGCCATGGACGCCGGGGAAAGATGTAATGCTGTTGCTAGCGGACGAATTATGCTGTATTTAAAGTAATTTTTGGAGGCTCTGTCTTTCGTTAGCACCCAAATTACCTTCTGAGCGCCACTATAGCTGTAAGGCTGGGAACCCACTAAGGCCCAAAAAACACTTTAATGAAAGTGAGAGGGGGGAGGGGGGTGAGGGAGGAGCCCATTAATTGCAGGACATGTAGCATTTTGAGCACTTCCATTAGCGGCGGGGCTACCAACGGAAGCCGGACATCTGACACCCGGTAAGCATCATAATACAGTTTATTTTAAGAAAAAAAAAGCGAATTGCAAATCTGAAGCGCTGTACAGTGCTTCCCATCGTCGAGTAATTCACAAATGCCCTACTGGGTTCCTAGCCTCATCCACATTACAGCATATAGCAGCGCATGGTGCACCTAAATGTTACGTCGGCTGTTTGTTCTGCTTCCACCTGGGTACTCGGAAATAAAGACAGGCATGCCAGCCTCATGGCAGCTTTTAAAATACCACTATTTGAAATCTCTGGAGATGATTTGATAAGGATTGTTGTTGTTTTTTTCCCCTTGGTGAAATGGAAGATATCATTTACATCTATTTGAATCCATCTTTCTCTTCACACTTTGCCCAGAGTTCCTTGTTGATTTTCTCACCTGTTTTTTTTTTTTTTTCTGGAAGACTGGAATATCTTCTCCCAAAATATTGTCAGGTGCGTTTTAATCAAGCAGCACCTGAGAACGTGAAATCTGTTTAGCAGTCATTATCATTTTGTCATTCGGCAGCCAAAACCGCAGACACAGCTCTTGATGCGCCAACATCACAAAGGTACGGAAATAAAAATAGCTAAAAAAAATAAATAGTCGCTGCTAATTTTCTTTTCCACAGCTTTAAATGTAGTTCACTTGATGAACTCACACACACGTGCTTGTGAAGGAATCTGCAAGCGGACAGACTGACAGAGCTTCTCCTGCGCAGTATGCGTGGTCCCTAAACAGACAATATAACCTTATTAGGCAGAATATCAATGATAAGCGGAAATACCAATATTCTTTTTGCATTCATTTTTGCGAAAATAATCTTAAGCTCTTGAGGACCGCAGTGTTAAACCCCCCTAAAGACCAGGCCATTTTGCTTAAAAAGGGCCACTGCAGCTTTAAGGCCTTGCTGCAGGGCCGCACAACACAGCACACAAGTGATTCCCCTCCCCCCTTTTCTCCCTACCAACAGAGCTCTCTGTTGGTGGGGTCTGATCGCTCTCCCAGTGTTTGTTTTTTGTAAATATTTTTTGTATTTATTTTGAAATACATTTTCTTTTTTTTTACCAAAGCCGCCCTCCTTCCCCCCGCTAGCCAATCACTGTGATCAGCTGTCATAGGCTTCAGCCTATGACAGCCGATCACCTCTGATTCCCTGGAGGGGATAGCCGAGTCACATGGCTGTCCCCAGTACAGAGCTGCTGTAGATCGCAGTGCTGTACAAGATAATTGGACGGTGGTTTCGCCGTCTAACAGTCTCCAAGTGGCGATCGCCGCTAGGAGGCTGAAGGCGGGTTAGCGAGCGCGATCTCCTGCAAAACGAGCCCCAAGGACTTTACGTCGATCTGTGTTAGGCGGTCCTGGGGCTGCCACAAGCAGTTGAATTCGATTTTCGAGCAAAAATTCCATAGAAAAATGTTTTTGTTATCTTTTGCTTTTATCGCGAATTTTTGCTGTATTAATATCCTTTTTGCGTAAAAGTCGCACTAAAAATATTGTTTCCCGGTAAAAATATCAAATTTTTGCAGTCAAAATACAGATGTTTCGCATTTTTGCGAAAATGAGAAAATGCAACCTATTTTTTTTTGCGAACATTTTATTGAATCAAAAAGTAGGATTTTCGATGCAAAAATGACTTTGGCAAACATTTTCAAGCAGCACTACTGAATGTACATTCTCTGCAGCTCTCTATGGTGCTGCGTTCCACTTACCCTCACTCATTGTCAGCTGCGCTGCCGATTGTCGAGCGGGTGTTACAAACTTCAGCATCTGTATCTTTCTAATAATAAGACCTTCGGTACAGGAGGACGGATGCTACATCAGAATCAGAATCAGAATTTATTATCGCCAAGTACAACCGGTGGGTTGTACCCGGAATTGGTTTTGGCACATACAGGGTCGTTGGTGAAGAGACAAGAAATAGCATACAGTTAAGCATGGCACATACATAGACGTGAGACAAGCATACATAGGACAACATTACAGCTTGTGCGTACAATTAAGCAGAGTGCAGCGTCACATGCAGTCAAGCATGGGTCATACGTATAAAATATAAAAGCAAAAATAAAAAGCAAAAACAGAGCGTTACAGCATATATTACAGTTTAACAGTGTGCTGACCAGGAAGCTGTTAGGGGGTAATGGCCATTTTTAAAATGGAGGACGGAGAATTCCATTGATCACAGTTGACAAATGGGACATAGGAGAGGAGAAAGAGATTGAGGAGTAGACTACGCAGGAGGTAAGTATGACCTGTGTATGGTTATTTTGACATTTTATTTTCAGTTCAGGTTCTATTTAAGGTGGCCATGCATCTACTCATTTTTGCAGCCCAGTTGACCATCCGATTCAATATTCATCACTGTCACAAGAGCCCTCCGTGGCTGACCGCACTTAGCCTTCTAAACGGTGCCAGCGCACAGATCGTGCGAACTCTGGTCGCAGTCAATGCGCAGGAACCGTTAAGAATTAGCCGCAGACAACTCAGAAGGGAGCCTGTGAGACACGGGTGATTACAACGTCACCTACTGGTTCAGAGTAAACTGCCACCACCGCGGTTACTATGGGACCGTGGGGCCCACTAACTGACTGACTAATCCTGCGAATAAAACGGTTAAACACACGATATTCTGTCTAGCCAACAACAAACAAACAGTAGCGTATCTTCAGAGACCCGGGATCAGTTCTGTGTGTGCTGATAAGCAGGGTAGCGAAACAGTGAATGACTTGGGGAAAGTCGTTTATTCACGCAATATAAATAATTAATATATACAGACAATTATGAAAATCAACAATTATGAAAACAGTAATAGCCAGTATGAAAAATAAAAGAAGGGAGAAAAATACTTAGTTCCTGGAAAGATGTCCTGTTTGTGGGAAAAATCAGAGTTCTGGTTTCCAATCAAGTTCAAGCAAAACGGTTTCAAGTTCTTAGAGTTCTTTGTTCAGATGGGTCAGCAAAATGGCCACCAGCCCTATGTCCTCTGGCTGGCAGCAGATTGTCATGAAGATGGTAAAGGGAGGAGGGAGGATGTTCCTGTGGAGGTGAGAACAACGGCGCTAACATCTGATGGTGCGTCGTTACTCACGGAAATAAAATAGCAATTGCTTTAGGTTCTGATTCTTAACTTGCTGTATTAAAGGGAACCTGAAGCAAGGAAAAGTATTTAAAATAAACACATGATGTGGCTGCAAATGAATATTACATACTAACATCACCGTCAGTTCCTCCCAGGAGCTCACCATTTTCTTCCTACAGTGATCCCCTCCAGTTCTGACTATATTTTGTCAGAACTGAAATATACCAGTTGCTGTCAGTTATATATCAGTAGCTGACGGTTACAACTGAATGTGCAAGGTAATGTTCATGTTTCCCTACTGCTCAAGTGGGTGATATTACAGTTTAACAGTGTGCTGACCAGGAAGCTGTTAGGGGGTAATGGCCATTTTTAAAATGGAGGACGGAGAATTCCATTGATCACAGTTGACAAATGGGACATAGGAGAGGAGAAAGAGATTGAGGAGTAGACTACGCAGGAGGTAAGTATGACCTGTGTATGGTTATTTTGACATTTTATTTTCAGTTCAGGTTCTATTTAAGGTGGCCATGCATCTACTCATTTTTGCAGCCCAGTTGACCATCCGATTCAATATTTTTATTGAATCGGATGACAATTGGTACATCAAGATTCCCACCCAATCAATGATTCGATCGATTTTGAGCCAAAATCAGTCAATCTTGGTAGATCATGCTAGAAGATTTTTTACATATGTGGTTGATGAGGTTTGTCGCAGTATCGGCGGGCGTCATTGTGATGACTGACATAGGCGACGGACCCTCTGCATTCAAGATATAGATGGATGGATGGATGGATGGATGGATGGATGGATGGATGGATGGATGGATAGATAGATAGATAGATAGACACATACTAAAATATAACAATAATTAATTAAAAACACACACTCACAACAAGTGATAAATGCAACTAGGTTGAAGAATGACATTTGCTTGTAAAAATGGAGAATCTTAGCTTCCAAAATGGACTGCAGTGATTTTGTACTTGACCAAGTCACCAGCGCTGGGGTTTCCTTCTTAGAGTTGATTCCTACTTTAAAAGATGACCGGGTCTCAACCTGGATCTGTGCAATTATAGCATTGATTTATTGAACCATAGTAGAGAAGTTTTTCTACTACGGTTCAATAAATCGGTGCTATAATTGCACAGATCCAGGTTGAGACCCAGTCATCTGAGGCCTGCCTGACATAACAGATCTGGTCCGGCACAGCGTCACCCTATATACATATATACATAGCTCCCAACTGTCCCTCTTTTTGAGGGACAGTCCCTTTTTGGGAGCCCTGCCCCTCTTTCTTCCCCATTTGTCCCTCTTTCAGGACTTTGTCCCTCTTTCTATGTAAATATATACATTTCTCTACTAAAAAAAATGTGTTTGATTGTCTCTAAACTTTTTCCCCATCCTTTAAATTGATATATTACTCATTTTAAAATGTTAATATGAAGGAAAATGAACCTGGATATAAAGGGCCAGTGTGGTTTGAATTATAAAACAACATATCTTTCTTCTGACATCTTTATGGTATGCGTGACTAGGGGTGTGACGGGGGTGTGATCAGGGGTGTGGCTTAAGTGACCCTCTTTTTCATCTCAAAAAGTTGGGAGGTATGCTATATGGATCAAAGTGGGGGACAGAGCACGATACTTTGATCCCATCCAGCACCATGCTGCAACTGCATTATTATGATACTAGTTGATCTAAGCCCGCTTTAAAAAACGGGCTCTAGGTCTCTGTTACATTGCTGTCACCGCTGCATGTCCGTCCGCCGAGCACACACCCGCTCGCGCACGCACGTCTGGCTCCCTGGCCCTGTCCTCCTCCTGTCCCCACGTGCCACACATGTGCAGTAGCACAAAACAAAGGACACACAGACAGGGGGATGACGCAGGGACACTTAGGCTTTATTATATAGGATTACCCTGGCACGTGTGCAAGGGGCAGAGATACAGCACAGGAGCTGACGCTGGCCTCACCCCCTCGGGACTTGCTGAGCATATATTTCCCCTCCTTACCCCACACACCAGAAGCTGCTCTATTCTGAGTTTCACCATTCTCCCTCCTCCCCTTCCCATAGCCATAGTGCATATTGCTTAGCTGTGGCCAGGACCGGATTTACCATAAGGCACTGTAGGCTCGTGCCTACAGGCGCCTGATGATGGAAAGGCGGCTCACTCCCCTCCTTGAGTGCCTCCCTCCCTCTCTCTCTATGCAGTGTAAATGAGAGATTACTCACCCTGCTCTTGGCATTCCACTGATGAGTTCTCCCTTCAGTCAGGGGCACCTCTAGCTAATTATTATATAGGGTACTTCTGGCTACCTAATGCTAAGGGACACCTGTAGCTACCTATGATAGGCAAGGGAAGTAATGGAGATGTGACAGCTGGGCCAGCCAGCATACTTACAGTGTGGTTTCGTGGGGGTTTGTAGGTACATGGAGGGTGGAGTCTGGGATGCCAGGACATCTGTGCCTATAGGCTCCTGTGAGGTAAATGCGGGCCTGGCTGTGGCCAAGGGATGCATGTGTATAAGCTTGTCACCCTAGGGATTAGGGCCTGTTCCCTATGGAAAACAGATATCCCAACAATCTGTCCAACTATCTTCCAAACTTGTCTGTTGGAAGACAGTTGGGTGACGCTCATTCGGATTCCGCGGAAATGCAATTTCCGAAATTCCAATCGGAAATTGCATTTCGGTAATGCAAGTGCGGCAAATCCGCCGGAAATCTCGGAAATTTCACCCGACTTTAACATCGATTTTCTCAAAAACTATAAGGTATTTTGAAAGATTTTTTTTGCATCTTGTTCAGGATATTCCGTTTAATAAACCCTAGGACTTATGGGGGCGTTGCTATTAACCGCTGAAGTCGGCGGATTTTTACTGTAATGTAAAATGCAGAAAATCTGCATCTGCCTATTTTCTGCATTTACATTACAGTAAAAATCCGCCGATTTTATCGGTTAATAGCAAAGCCCCCATAAGTCCTAGAAACACCAAATTTTCAGGGTTTGTTAAACAGAATCTCTTGAACAAGATGCAAAAACAGTTTTCAAAAAGACCTTATAGTTTTTGAGAAAATCGATGTTAAAGTCGGGCGGAATTTCCGCGATTTTCGGCGGAAATTCCGCATCGGAATGCGGAAATTGGTAGCGGAAAGCGGAATCGGTATTTGGCAATGGCGGAATGCGGATTTACCGCGGAATCGGAAATTGGCATTTCCGACCATCCCTATTGGGTGTGTGAGCGGCTGGCAAACAACCAGACGACCAACTGATAACCGGTTGTTTGCCAGATCCAACCGGTGAATCAATCTAACCAACTATCAGGCAAGTTCGAAGGTGTGTACAAGTCTTTTGAACGACAATTTTGTTTTTGAATGTGGACATGTTGTGAAGTTTGTCGTTTAGCTTGCACGCAGGGGCGTAACAATAGACCCTGCAAGGGATGCAGTTGCAGGGGGGGCCAGAAGCCACAGGGGACCCCATGGAGGGAGATGTTTCTTATCCCTGTCCTGAGAGACTGACAACTAAGGGCACAATTGTTCTGCATCTGCCCAGCCACTGATAACAAATCATACAAAGTTTTGTAGAGAAAGATTTGTAGACAGTCCCTTTTCAGTGTGCAGCAGGCTCTTGTGTACAGCTGCGCTCTGACCCCCCCCCCCCCCCACACACACACACACACACTCCATCTCCCAAGTGCTCTGTACTGTAGTGAAGCTGGAAGAGTCTGCAGAGCCACATGGGAAAAACACATTCAAAACTGCACTAGAAATTGTATAACATTGGTTCTCAGTTTACCTGTGCAGAAAGCGGGGTCGGGGATTTGGGGTGGAGGGGGTGTTAGTTCCGCAGGGGGGCCCAGTGATTTCTAGTTACGCCCCTGCTTGCACGCATAGCATTTAAGTCAGTTGGTTGTTTAGTTGATTGGTGTGTGAGTACTTGCTTGTCCTGTAAACAACTTGATTGGTCATGTTGTGCGGTTGGTTGTGCATTATGTTGGATGTATGTATCAGCCTTTAGAGGCAGTCGATCAGCAGGCCAGCCTGGAAATGTGTATTGTTTAAAAGGAAACAAATGACAGCCTCCATATCCTACTCAGTTCAAGTGTCCTTTAAGGCCGGTTTTACACACGGCCATTGCGGTGCGAGGCGCCACCTCCATCACACCACAATGCAAAAAAAGTCATTAATATGACTCTGCAGCAGAGTGCGCCGACAGGATCTTATGCATATGCATTGTTTAAATGGAAATAAATATGGCAGCCTCCATTATCCCTCTCACTTCCGGTTCCCTTTAAGCTAATTAGTTGTCACAAGTGCAGGGGTATTTGGACCTGAGGGTCAGCCAGAGGCTGCTAACACCTTGAAGCCCGCAGGACAATCAGCGTATTCCGTCAAGCCACAAAACCCCGCGCTGAAGGCAGCCGTGCCGTTATTTGGTAAGCCGCAGTGACACGTGTCAAAAACATGAATGCCGTCTTCCTAAATAGGATCTGAGCAAGCTTTCATTGCTCAGATTACAGTAAGAAATAAATCAATAATTTAGGCAAAACGTCACCCGCTCGCTTCAATCACCGCCGCTTTAATACCGCGAATAAAATCCTGTTTGAGCTCTGAACATTGCATTAGCCTTCTAAATATGAAATGTCTTGATATAGCTGTAATCTGGGGGATAAGATCCTCTGGCTAGAAAATACAGTTCCCTGCCTAATATAGCGGGCTTAAAGTGTGGCTGTCATGGCGTTCTGAAAAGCCTAACGTTATTAGCGGAGCTTGTGTAAAATCCTAATTACAGCGTGCAGCCCTTCGCCGCCATCTTGAGAGGTATCCGCTGAACACACTGCACTGTCCTCAGAAACCGGCTAATCAGACAGGTATACTGGGGAAACATATAAAAGAGATGCTTTACTCAGGAAAACGATGTCGAGTAAATAACTGCAGGTGATCAATCTTTCGTACTGCACAGCAGAAAGAGCGGAACGGCAGTTCTCCCAGTATGCAGATTTTGTGCCATAGCCCCGCCCTTTCCTGCCACTGTCCAGCTCCTCCCACAATTCTTCACCCTCACCAGTCACAGCCCCACCCTTTCCAGCCATTGTCCAGCCCTTCCTGCCAATGCTTCACCGTCTCCTGCCATAGCCCTGCTTTCCAGCCATTGTCCAGCTTCTCCTGCTAATGCTTCAGTCTCCTGCCACAGCTACGCCCTTTCCTGCCACTGTCCAGCCCCTCCTGCTAATGCTTCACCATCTCCTGCCACAGCCCCACCCTTTCCTGCCACTGTCTAACCCCTCTTGCCTATGCTTCATTGTCTCCTGTCACAGCCCTGCCCTTTCCTGCCACTGTCTAGCCCCACCTGCTAATGCTTCAGTCTCCTGCCACAGCCACACCCTTTCCTTCCACTGTCCAGCCCCTCCTGCCAATGCTTCACCATCTCCTGCCACAGCCCCGCCCTTTCCTGCCACTTTCCAGCTACTCCTGCCAATGCTTCACCATCTCCTGCCAAAGCCCTGCCCTTTCCTGCCACTGTCCAGCCCCCTCCAGCTAATGCTTTACGGTACCATCTTCTGCCACAGCCCCACCCTTTCCTGCCACTGTGCGGCCCCTCCTGCCACTGCTTCACCATCTCCTGCTACAACCTCGGAGGAGAATCACTACCCTGCCTTTTCCTGATACTTACCACTGCTTCACTCTCTCCTTCCTGACACTGTCCCACCTGCCCCTACCACCATGTAACCTCTATTGCCACTGTCCCACCTTCTCCTATCAACCTCTCCATCATCCGTACTACCTTAATCTACCACCGAGTCACCCTCTCCAGCCACTGTCCCACCTTCTCCAATCACCCACTCCTGCAACTGTACTATCTTCATCTACCACCAAGTCACCCTCTCCAGCCACTGTACCACCTTTTCCTACCACCCTCTACTGCCGCTGCACCACCCTCTCCCATCACCCTTTTCTACCACTCTTTCTCCTACCACCATATTACCCTCTCCTGCCACTGTCCCACTTTCTCCTAGTCCTACCATTGTATCACCCTCTCCTCCCACTTTCTAACTACCACCTGAGCAGGAAGTGATGTCACTGGCTAAATTACATGGATTAGTGAGGCCACATACATTGCTTGGTTTCATGTCTTAACGCCATTCTTAAGCATTTTAATGTCCAGATATGACTTCTTAGTAATGAGTAGTATACCTTGCCTACTTTTTAATGTGGTGTCAGCTTTTGTTATAACTGAAAGAGGCGCCCCAATATTTGGAGGCTTAATAACTTGCTTTTACAAAGGTTCGGCATTTCCTGCTGATTTTTGGAAGTGCTTTGTGAGATTTCCCCCCATTTTTGCAAACCTTAAAAACAATTAAGCCTAAAAAAAATGTGATTAAAATAAAAATAAAAATAAAGTAAAAAAAAAATATTATTTAGCTGTATTGAATTGAATATTGTAAGAACCAGAATATACAGGATATACGTTTGGCGAATATAAGCGTTCTTTTTTATTTATTTATTTATTTTTGCTATTCCTGCTAGACTTTTGCTGTATGTCTTCTGTTTGTCAGCATGCCTGCTGTCAGTCGGGATTCCGCTTCCTTCTTTTTCATTTATCATTGGCAGACAGGTTTTCCCACCAAGGGGTTTTCTCCATGTTCTGTAAAGCATGTAATGACACCTTTTTCATCATTTTTTCCCTTCCTTAGTATTGCACGCCTTGTCTACGGCTGTCTATCACAATGGCTGCGCGCCCCCTGACAGTGACTGAGGGCTTTGTGGGGCAATATTGCCATATTTTTCCATATCTGCCAGTCTGCCGCTGTTTTAAACAGAATATATAACAATCTTTGTTTATCTCCTTACATTATTTAAAGAGACTCTGTAACAAATTTTTCAGCCTTAGTTCTTCTATCCTATAAGTTCCTATGCCTGTTCTAATGTGCTCTGGCTTACTGCAGCCTTTCCTAATTGCACTGTCTATGTAATAAATCTTATCTCCTTTCCTCTGTCGTGTCTGTTGGGCTAAGGCTTGAATGTGTGGAATGTGCAGGGCTGCTTGTGATTGGATAGAAGCGATACACACCCTCTGCAGTCCCCCTGCACACTCTGTATGACTCACACACTCTGTTTATGTGAGCCTATCACAAGCTGCTTAGTTTGAACACTGCCTAAAACTGTTAATTACAAGCCAGGATTGTAGCAGGGAGTGGCAGAAACAGCACAGAGGGGCACAGGAGAAAATAAGGAATAGAATGGTATACTTTTTAGTGTAAGAATATTAGAGTACAGATTCTCTTTAAAGGTGTTTCTTTTTTAAACACATTAGAATTTGATTTATGTGGGTAATGTGAAATATGGCTTAAAGGGGAATGTCAGCCTAAACAAACATACTGTCATCAAGTTACATTAGTTATGTTAATTAGAATAGATAGGTAATATAATCTCTTACCCACCCTGTTTTAAAAGAACAGGCAAATGTCTGTGATTCATGGGGGCTGCCATCTTTGTCATGGGGGCAGCCATCTTTTTGGTTGAAAGGAGGTGACAGGCAGCATGAGACACAGTTCCAACTGTCCTGTGTCCTGATCACCCCTCCCAGCGGCACATGCTAGGCTTCAAATGTCAAATTCAAATTGTAAAAAAAAAATTGCACCAAAACAGCAGAATGAGAACAACAAAATCAGAAATCCCATCATGCTTTGCACAGCATCAGGGGAAAAAAGCCCGGGCAGTTTTCTTCTGTGCAGCTAAAAATTAGGCTTGTATAAGAAAAACAAAGTTCTGATGCTGTGAAACTGTTAAAGAAACACCAAGCCTTTTCAGTGCTGCTGAGTCGATTTTTAGTCCGGAGGTTCACTTTAAGAATGTTTCAGATGTTTATAATATCTCCTGTAGGTGGCGTTTTCCTTTCCTATTGAGAACAGCAATAACCACTTCTTGTGAGGCAGTATGTACAACATGCATAAGTAAATCAAGAGTAGATTACAGCTTTGTCAAAAAATTGCTATTCACAGAATTCGCTTAAAGTACCCCAGAACCAGGGATGAAAAAAATGAATAAAGCCCACAGTGGGCTAGATTACCTTTTCAGATGTTTCCTGGAGCTTCTTGTTGTTCTCAGGGTACCCCCATTCCCTGTCCCTGGTTCATTTTATACTCGACGGCATTCTTTAGTCGAATACTAAAACAAGGAAGGTTCCCCCTAGTGGCAGCCCAAGTTCCAAACCATGTGACCACAGCGGAAGCGCTTGTCCATGAACACTTTCTTTCACTGCGCAGGTGCAGTCAGGGCCGGATTTCTGAAAACGCAACCAAGGCCATGGGCGATAAAAATCAGATAAAATCACTACTGACAATATGTTACAGCACCCAGCTATATGAACATTCAAAAGAGATGCATAGATTTTTTAGCAAATATAAATAAATGTCATTCAGATGACTTAATTACAACAGAAAATCAAAAGAGGGTCTTGACAAGATGTTTGCAACTTACCTGTTCTTTTTGGATGGTCTTCTCTCCATTGCGCTGCCCTGTCCCCCTTTTGTGGCTCTGACAGCAGTGAGCCGCACAGAGGCCTAGGAAGCAGTGCATGCTCTGGCCACTCGCGCTCACTGTCATTTCCCGCTCCTGCCCAGATGTGCACAGCAGCCGAAGCCTGGACAGTGTCATGCATACCCGAGCATGCCCAGAACACTATCGGCTGCGGTGCACTTTCGAGAAGGAGAGCAAATTAAAGGGCAGAGCATCCACTGTTTCTTTGTTGATAGGAGGGCAGAGCAGCACGACTGAAATGAGCCCATTCAGACCAGTGATCACTTGTCAGGGTGTTGGACAAAATTGTGTTGGGGGTGCTAGTTGGTGACAGCAGACCTTGGGCATTGGAATTAACAAATTCGGCCCTGGATGCCATTCGAAGCTTGAACCTGCACAGTTCAGAATTGCTGTGCACAGCTTGGGGGACCTTCCAGAATGTGCCAGAATTATAGGGGTGGGGGGTTGAGGATGGGGGGGACTTAAGGGTTTTGCAGGGAGCCTAGTTAGTTCAGTTTTGCTGGGGGACTCACTGGGCTCTAGTTATGCCCCTGTGAACTGGGCCGTATTTTGGAGAAGGAAGTGGTAGGTTTACTTTACCCAGAGTCTGTTCTGTTGCTGCCTTTGCTCAGTGAACCATTTTACGAATTATTTAAGTGTCACAGAGGTGCTTGGCTTCCTGACATAGTGCAATTGTTTGCTCCAATTACTTCCTGATGAAGCAGTATTAAACCTGTGAAACGCGTTGTATTGTGGAGTATATCAATAAAATTACTTGTTGACAGTAAACAACAGATTTGTGTCTACTTTGGAGAGTTAAAGAGAATCTGTATTGTTAAAATCGCACAAAAGTAAACATACCAGTGCGCTAGGGGACATCTCCTATTACCCTCTGTCACAATTTCGCCGCTCCTCGCCGCATTAAAAGTGGTTAAAAACAGTTTTAAAAAGTTTGTTTGTAAACAAACAAAATGGCCACCAAAACAGGAAGTAGGTTGATGTACAGTATGTCCACACATAGAAAAATACATCCATACACAAGCAGGCTGTATACAGCATTCCTTTTGAATCTCAAGAGATCATTTGTGTGTTTCTTTCCCCCATGCACTGAAGTTTCAGGCTGCTCTTTTCTTCCTGCAAACAGCTTTGCCCTTGTCTGTAATTCTTCAGTATGTGAAAGCCCAGCCAGCTCAGAGGACGATTTATCCAGCTTGTAAAAGATAAGAGAGAAGAGAGAAGCTGCTCTAATCTAAATAACACACAGGCAGTGTGCAGAGAGGGGCCTGGAAGGGTGAGTTCATAGCAGAACCACAACACTGAAGAACTTGGCAGCCTTCCAGACACAGGCCGACAAGTCTGACAGGGGAAAGATACATTGATTTATTACAGAGACAGTGATAGTATAAAGTGCTGCAGTTAGCCAGAACACATTAGAATAGCTTTTAGAACTTGTAGGATGATAAAAAACAGGATGCAATTTTTGTTACGGAGTCTCTTTAAGTCCACCACTACCTCCTCTTCTAAACGGTTTTTTTTTTTAACATTTTATACTTGCACAGTTGTACTGGTGCCTCTGTTCCAACTTACAGTTCATATTATAGCCCACTCTTGGTGGAAGAGTGCAACCCCATTTTTCCTGTCTACAGACAGCGACTTCTTAACCTGAGTGGGGTCAGGTCTAATCTCCCCACCTGCCTGTAGAGTAGTTGCCTGAATGGTTACCCATGTTTGTGAGTATAATTTATTCATTCCTATTACTCAATACCTGCAACCTAACGTACTACACCATTGTGGGCTCTTGGTTTTCTTTTTGTATTTTGAAGGAAGTGGTAGGTTTGCTTTAACCAGAGTCTGTTCTGTTGCTGCCTTCGCTCAGAGAACCATTTTTCCGAACCATTTTAAATAACTTGTTCTGCCGGGAGACTATAAAGTGTAACATCCTCTTTATCTCACTCCGTGAAGGAAATTTCTCTCCCCGAAGAAACTCTCTAGAGTCTCCAGAGCTCTTTTCAGTTCCTATTAAATAACAAGGTTCATCAGGCACGGGCTCCAGGGAGCGCCATCTTTCCCGGGCTTCCGTCTCCGCCGTGCCCGTCGCTGTACACCTGGGTGCCCACCCTCAGATGGCTCACAGGAGGTAGTAAGACGGCAGATGTTCCATTCCCGTCCTCCAGGCTCACAAGATGGGTTATAAACTTCATGCGAGCAGCGCTACCTGCTGTTGCTTTGCTCATAGGTACGGGATCTCCTACCGCTCAATGGCTCACAGATGTTACTTGTTTACTCCTGAAAGCCTTTAAAAGCCTTCCGCCCACAAACTTACATTATCAACTTCTTTTCCCTCCTAACCCTTGGCATCTTGCGTGACACGCTGCCAACTCAAACATACAGGAACAGGGTTAAAGAGACTCTGTAACAAAATTTTTAGCCTTATTTCTTCTATCCTATAAGTTCTTATAGCTGTTCTAATGTGCTTTGTCTTACTGCAGCCTTTCCTAGTTGCACAGTGGCTGTGTTATCTCTGTTATATGATCTAATCTCTCCTCTGTCGGGCTCAGGCAGTCAGGCTGGAATGTGCTGTGCTGCTTGTGATTGGATAGAAGCTATACACACCCTCTCCAGGCCCCCTGCACACTCTGTATGACTCACACACTGAGCTACTCTCAGCCTATCACTTGCTATGTCTTTTGTTTGTAAACAATGCATAAAAATGGCAATTACAAGCCAGGATTGCAGCAGGGAGAGGCAGAAACAGCACAGAGGGGCCCAGGAGAACATAATGAATAGAATGGTATGCTTTTTATTGTAAGAATTTTACAGTACAGATTCTCTTTAAAGAGGAACTGTAACGACAAAACGTCCCCTGGGGGGTACTCACCTCGGGTGGGGGAAGCCTCCGGATCCTAATGAGGCTTCCCACGCCATCCTCCATCCGTCAGGGGTCTCGCTGCAACCCTCCGTGCAGCGGTGACGTCAATATTTACCTTCCCGGCTCCTGCGCAGGCGCTCTGACGGCTGTCGGCTCCGAAGTAGGCAGAAATACCCGATCGCCGTCGGGTCTGCTCTACTGCGCAAGTTTCCGGCGCCTGCGCAGTAGAGCGGACCCGACGGAGATCGGGTATTTCCGTCTATTTCCGTGCCGAAAGCAGCCACAGCGCCCCCGCTGGAGCCAGCAAAGGTAAATATTGAAGCTACAGTCGCCTCTGTCGCCGGCTGTTCGAAGGGCTGCAGCGAGACCCCCGTGGGACAGAGGACGGCGTGGGAAGCCTCATTAGGATCCGGAGGCTTCCCCCACCCGAGGTGAGTACCCCCCAGGGGAGGTTTTTGTTGTTCCAGAGTCTCTTTAAAGGATACCCGAACTGAAATGTGACATAATGAGATAGACATGTGTATGTACAGTGCCTAGCACACAAATAACTATGCTGTGTTCCTTTTTTTCTTTCTCTGCCTGAAAGAGTTAAATATCAGGTATGTAAGTGGCTGACTCAGTCCTGACTCAGACAGGAAGTGACTACAGTGTGGCCCTCACTGATAAGAAATTCCCCTTTTTTTACCTCTTTCTTGCTCTCAGAAGTCATTTTATGCTAGGAAAGTGTTTTATAGTTGGAATTTCTTATCAGTGAGGGTCACACTGTAGTCACTTCCTGTCTGAGTCAGGACTGAGTCAGCCACTTACATACCTTATATTTAACTCTTTCAGGCAGAGAAAGAAAAAAGGAACACAGTATAGTTATTTGTGTGCTAGGCACTGTACAAACCCATGTCTATCTAATTATGTCATATTTCAGTTCGGGTATCCTTTAAAGTTCTGGTTCAGCCTACCACTTTTCTTTTTTTTTTTTTTTACACTTTATAGTAAATTGGTATCCATTGGTGATGCATAAGGTTTGTGAGTTGCATGTTTGTCATTACTTAAAGTAAATTATTATTATTGTTATTGATTTATAAAGCGCCAACATATTCCGTGGTGCTGATTTAAACTACCTAACTGATGGGAACCTGTAGCTTCTAGCTGCCAAAAGAATAGAGGTTGGTTCCCCAGCTCAGAGTACATGATCTGACCCCACCCACTCTTTCCATCTACTAAAAGAGGTTAACTCTTTGTGGCCAGCATTTCAGCTCAGCAGTCTCGTCATCTACTTTTACAGTTCCTCTGTTAGGGATCCGAACTCAGACAAGTTTCCTGAGCGCACACAGTCATCCTGTGCCAATTAGAGGCGTATCTAGTGAAAACCGTGCCTATGGCAAACATTGAAATTCACCCCCGGGGAGGGGGATTGCCCCTCCAAACATTTTAACATGTAGTCTTGGTTGAATTAGTTATGTCCAAATTAAAGTGGAGCATGGCCTATAAGGGTATTGCAATAGGTCAGCCTATACACATCCCCCAAATAAGAGTTAGGCAGCTTGTCCCACAAAAAAATGTAACCAGGTAGCAGAATGTCGACCCAGATAAAAACTAGAATCTGCATGGAGAACATCAAGGATGCTATGGAGCACCACCCCCGGTAAGAGGCACCCATGGCACATTCTATACCTGCACCCATGTAGATACGCGTACGTTAAAAAGGGGCGCTGGGAAAAAAGGGCGCCGGGTTTTTAACGATAAGCATGGGTAACGTTTAAAAATGTATTGTACTATATTTCGTTTAAAATTAATGTTTTTTAAAGTTATAAATCATTAAATAATGTGCATTAAATCGGCAATTGTAAAAACGTTAATCTTTCGTTTAAATACTGAAACGTATAATAACGTTAAAAAAAAAAATTACTAAGTAACCCTCCCTGTACCTACCCCTAACCCCTAGACCCCCCTGTTGATGCCTACACCTAAGACCCCCCCTGTTGGTGCCTAAGTAACCCTCCCTGTACCTACCCCTAACCCCTAGACCCCCCTGTTAGTGCCTAAACCTAAGACCCCCCTGTTGGTGCCTAAACCTAAGACCCCCCTTTTGGTGCCTAAACCTAAGACCCCCTGTTGGTGCCTAAACCTAAGACCCCCCTGTTGATGCCTAAACCTAAGACCCCCCCCTGTTGATGCCTAAACCTAAGACCCCCCCTGTTGATGCCTAAACCTAAGACCCCCCTGTTGGTTTTTTCGTTTAAAAATAATGTAAAAAAAAAAAAAAAGTACTGTTTTTCGTTTAAAAATAATGTTTGGAAAAAAATATTGTACTGTTTTTCGTTTAATAATAATATTTAAAAATGTATAAATCATTAAATAATGTGTAATCATGAGAAGCAGTAATAAAACATTAAGTCTCCGGGCGCCGCTTTTAAAACGTTATTTTTCACCGGCGCCCTTTTTTCCTATCGGGCGCCCATTAAACGATATTTATTATAGGAGTGAATGGCGGCGCCCGATTTGTCCACTAGCCTCAGGCGCCCGAATTTACTGTTTCCTGTAGATACGCCTCTGGTGCCATTTCCTTGTACTCTTTCAAAGGAGAGCTAGCAAAAGTGGTACTATCACCTGGTGACAGCTGTAGGTATTGCAGCAAGCTTACCTGGATCTCACTAGACTAACTATTGCTCAGGTGAGCCAACTTTGCAGGTTGCAGATGGCTTGCAGACAACTCCTCCTGCTCCCTCTGGAGCAAGCAGGAATTGGCTAATTGAATCAGGTCTTGGTGAGCCTGGCTTGCAAGTGCTCTCTGATTGGTTGCTTATCACATAAAAGTCTCTTCCTGTCTAGGCTTCATGCCCATTATATCGTTCAGTTGTTCAACGTAGGGTGTTCTCATGGATTGCTCTATTTAGTGTTTGACCTTGGCTTGTTTGACCTTCCTTGTTTGTCTTCTGCTTTGTACCGACCAAACTCCCGTCTCATCCCCTGGTTTATCCATCTGTCTGCCTGATCTTCTGTGTATGACCTCAGGTTTGCTCTTGACGTAGAGTTTGCATAACTCTCGGATTCACCAAATTCGTCTGATCATTTGTGTATGACCTTTGGCCCCATCACTGGACTCTGTATTTGTTTGGGTTTTTTGGTTATTTCATCAGTACCCCGGCCTCAGATCCAATACTTGGCACAAATACGTCTTGGGGGCAACCAAAGTCAGGTAGACTTTTTCAGTCATCCTGTTCAAGTGTGGGCTTTGCGATAAGTGAAGATCATGGTGGAGATTTGAGTATCAGATGTGAAGGGTAACTAATGATCACTTGCTTATATTGGCCCTTATTTATTTCACTTTTTCTCCTAGGATTTTTTCCTAGGAGAAAGTGTTTCTTCTTCTGTTTAAAATATCTTTTCAGAACTCTGCATTTCAAAAAGTACCAAAAAGTAGGTGAAAAAGATCAGAATTATTGTGTTTTCTTGCTTGCTGGTGGCTTAAAGTATATCCGAGATGACCTTTTACTCATTGCATAATTGTGTTCCTTTCCTATTGTTTATAGGGCATTCCTCAAGCCAAATACTTTTTTTTGTTTTTGTTTTAATACTCTAATTCCCTATAAACTAAACAAGCCTCGCCCACAGTTTTTCAGAGAGCCTTGGCAGTAGCAAGGGCTCATAGGAGCTCAGTCTAGGCAGGAGGAGGGGGAGGTATTACTAGCCAGAGATTTCAGAGGCAGAGGGGAGATTGTTTTTTTGCTTGCCTGTTTGTAATGTTTACAAACAACATGGCTGCTATCATTGTATCACAGGAAGAAATAATCATATTCTATTGAAGATGTTTGCAGCCAGATTTGCTGTGTAAACTTTAGATAAGATATATAGACAAGTTACTTATTGTAGTTAGTTTTTCATTTCGGATCCGCTTTAAAAGGCATTTTTTTGGTACGGTTGCTACATTAATTAACCTAGTATCAGCCACGCTAGTGACGTAGAACGGTCACGCTATAGTGCACGCTGCATGGAAGTTAGGAGGATTGGACTGAAGTTAACATGCTACCTGCCAGGGCCGTGTGAAAGTGCGCATCCTAAATTTAACATGCGATGTCTAGTCACCCCTGCCTGGAATAGGTCATTCTTATTGATCCATGGCAGCTTGCCGCACAGGCACTTTGGCGCAAGGTGAGTCGAATAACAGCTCATTCCTGTCGTCAATTACCAGAGTTGGGCTGAAATTTCACATATGCCAAATTTCGCAGTTACGCATCGTAATCGTAATCCAAAATTTCAGAGAAAATCGTAATTTATTTTGCATGTAAATATTTCATAATTTCGCAAAATTTTATGCCAACTTTGGCGGTTAACAGCAAAGCCCCCATACCCGCTATTTCTACCCAAACTGCTACATATGATACGGAGAATAGTGGGTACAAGTCTAAAAAAAATAATTTTTCAAAAAGACCTTGTAGTTGTGGCTGGATGGTGTAGTGGCTAAGGGCTCTGCCTCTGACACAGGAGACCTGGGTTCAAATCTCGGCTCTGTCTGTTCAGTAAGCCAGCACTTATTCAGTAGGAGACCTTAGGCAAGTCTTCCTAACACTGCTACTGCCTATAGAGCATGCCCTAGTGGCTGCCGGTCTGGCGCTTTGAGTCCGCCAGGAGAAAAGCGCGATATAAATGTTATTTGTCTTGTCTAATTTTTCTCTTGACAACTGTTGAACACGAAAGGCAAGGCCATGCCTGGCTACACATCCTTAAGCAGTGGCTGGATGGGGTTAAGGGCTCTGCCTCTGACACAGGAGACCTGGGTTCGAATCTCGGCTCTGCCTGTTCAGTAAGACAGCACCTATTCAGTAGGAGACCTTAGGCAAGTCTTCCTAACACTGCTACTGCCTATAGAGCAGTGATGGCTAACCTTGGCACTCCAGCTGTGACAAAACTACAAATCCCATCATGCCTCTCCCTCCCCGAGTTATGCTTAGAGCTGTCAGAGTATTGCAATGCCTCATGGAACTTGTAGTTCCACCACAGCTGGAGTTAGCCATCACTGCTATAGAGCATGCCCTAGTGGCTGCCGGTCTGGCGCTTTGAGTCCGCCAGGAGAAAAGCGCGATATAAATGTTATTTGTCTTGTCTAGTTTTTGAGAAAATCGATTTTTAAGAATGCAAAGAAAAATGGTTTTCAAACTGTCATTTTTCTGAGTTTAAAAAAACAATTTTTCTTTGCGTTTTCAAAACCGATTTTCTCAAAAACTACAAGGTGTTTTTGGATAATTATTTTTCTTATTTTGACTTGTACGTATCGGCGTAATTGCGAAAATGTAACTGAAATGTTTCCATAATCGTATTTAGCTGATTACGATTATCGCTATTGATTACTATTCCCCCTGTGAGTTGTACCAGCTCAGAGGGAGAAGTAGTTTGGGGTCCAGTGTTTACTGGAACCCCCAAATTACTGCATCGCAGGTCATGCATTATAGCATTGTGGCTACAGCGGCGCCCAATTCAGGCGCTATATACGGCACGCGCCAAGATGCCCTGCCTCTATTATTGCCTGTTGAGTGTTAGTTGTGCAATTATGCTTTAGGGTCAATCCAATACAGTAAATAAGAATACCTGCTTTATTTGTATACGGGATCAGGGATGCTCAACGGATGCTCTCACGAATAATCCCAAGTGATTACTCGTGATTCAAATGAGGTTTAATTGGCGCAGGTGTGTGGCAGGGATACAAGGGGTTATTTACCCATAATTCCGCCGTCCACCCTGCGTTCCAAAGAGTTGAATGCGTCCCATTGGTTACGTTGCAACAACAAGGGAAAGAGGCGCCCTGATATGATAAAAGCATCTAAAATCAGCTTTAAAACGATAGAAAATATGAGGTGGCTTACCTCAATGACGAAATTCTCAGGAATAAATACAAAAGATTTGTATTATTAGCACAGGCAACGCGTTTCACAGGTCTCAGCCCGCTTCATCAGGCCAATAGCAGTGCCAAATAGAAGAAATCATTCAGCATAGGGAGCCTTTCATTGGTTACGTTGCAAGCCTCACACCGGCGCACTTCCTACTTCAAGCCCGGAAGGAGGAAGTGCGCCGGTGTGAGGCTTGGATCGCGACCAATAGGACGCGTGCAAGCTCTTTGGAACGCAGGGCGAAAGGCTGAATTTTTGATTACTCGTGAGAGCATCCATTGAGCATCCACTGGCATAGCTAAGAAGCCGTGGGCCCCGGTGCAAGTTTAGAATTGCCCCCCCCAAGCATGCTATAGATAACAATTGATACAACACCAAAACCAATCAACGACAACCACAGTATCAGAGTTGCAAGAAGGGGATGAGGAACTGTGTGTTAATGATCACTACTATTCCAATCATCTATAGAAGTGAATATTATCAGCACAGGACCAATATAGAGCTAATACTGTGTTTGAGGGAGGGCCCCTCGGGGTCCCTCTTGCCCAAGGACCCCAATGCAGTCGTTACCTCTGTACCCCCTATTGCTATGCCACTGTGAGCATCCCTGTATGGGATACACTTTTATTTGTATATGGGATACACTTTTAGGGCCCATTCACACTTAAAAGTGCAAAATGGTAGCGCTTAACGCGGAAAAATCATTGGACAAATACGTGTTCTTGGATCGATCGGGACTAGTGCTTCTTTATATGCTAATCATGATCGCTTCCAAATCGCCAAAAAATGCTGCAGGTAACTTGTTTGCCGATTGCCACTAATCGCGTAACGCCCGGGATTGGCGGCAATCGCGGCAGTGAGATCACTGCCATTAGGTTTCTATTGCGCTAGCGCTTTAAAAAGCCCACTTATCGCCCCGTTGAGAACTGAAACGGGCCCTTATACACCATCGTCGTCCTCTGCGTCGTCCTTTGTTAGGTCAAACATGTCACCAGTTAACAGTCGGTCGTTACAAAGTCCGCCCCACTCCAGTCTTTGTTGGCTTCTTCGATAAAAGAGAAACATTGCTCCCCTAAACGATTCTTCTCGCTTTAGCAAAGGCTATTTCCTCTCCGCAGTACAGTGCAATTTCCAGCCAACAAATGTCCCCTTTTTCCGCTGTGACGGTTTCCATCTTATTGTCGCTGGGAAGACAGCGAATAAAGCCAGATAAACAGGCTGATTTGTTTTTCCTGAACAATCAGAAGATAAGTATTTTGAAGGGGAAAAAAAATTGAAAAAAGGGTTTAATCAAATAAGGTGAGATTGAGAATGGGATGTCTGGAGGATACAGTGGTAGATAAAAGCGTGAAATGGCCCTCAGTAGAAAAGGGATGTTACATCTACAAAAAAAAAATGGTTGAAATTTGCTTGTTAGTAATGAAAGTTCAAGATATGTTTTTACTGTTGGGGTGAAGAAAAAAGGAAAAACTGGTTTGGCCCAATCCCACACAGAAAGGCAATTGTTTGGGGGGTGTTTGCAGGCATTAAAGGGAACCAGAGATGAACGATTCCCCAAAAAATATACATACCTGGAGCATCCTTCAGCCTGATTGCTCCCACAGCGTCGTCTTATTCCTCTCTGTTCGCCCGCAATTGGCCAAGGAAAGCCCTCTGCTCCGGGGCCAACTGTGCATGCGCGGCCCAGCTGTGCACGCTCTCCCACTGCAATCACATCGCCTGAAGCGTTCTGCGTCAGCAGGCGATGTGAACGAGACAGGGGGGCGCGCCTGGCCAGACTGTGCATGCCCCGAGACGGGGGGGGGGGGGCGCCTGGCCAGACTGTGCATGCCCCGACTGGCCCCGACTGGCAGATTTTTTTAAGCCGGTACCTGGCAAACGGAGAGAAGGAAGAGGTCGCCGTGGGAGCGATCAGGCCGGAGGGAGCTGGAGGAAACTCCAGGTATGTATATTTTATAGGGAATCGTTTGTCTCTGGTACACTTTAAAATACTCACTGAGCCTCGAGCAATGTCCTGTAGCCTTGCTGTATCTCCTAGCGGGCTCCTCATGAATTCCGGTATCTGTGCACGTCTCCCAGCGTGTCTTGTGACGCCGGAAAGCAGTTAGGAGCCCGCTCAGAGCAACCAGGAGGCTACAAGATGTTGCTGGAGGCTTGGTGAGTATTGGGGGGGGGGGGGGGTTGGACTTTTTCAGCCGGTTGCTCAAGCAATTGGCAAGCACATGTATCCTGTATCAGGTGATACCCACTGGTGCTTGATACTGGGGACTTCTGTACTTTCAATTTCTGTACTTTCACATTAATACAGAGTTCATGGTTTGTATATAGAGTGGGGCAGGGCCGGATTTACCATAAGGCACTGTAGGCATGTGCCTACAGACGCCTGATGATGGAATGATGATGGAAAGGTGGCTCACTTCCCTCCCTGAGTGCCTCCTTCCCTATGCAGAGTCCTGATGAGAGTGTAATGAGAGGTTACTCACCCGGCTCTTGGCATTCCACTGATGAGATCTCCCTTCAGCCAGTGACACCTCTAGCTCCTTAATATTGATGGTACGTCTGGCTACCTAATACTTGGGGGCACCTCTAGGCACTTAATATTGAGGGTACTACTGGGTACCTAATACTAAGGGACACCTGTAGCTGCCTATGACGGGCAAGGGAAATAAGTGAGAAGTGACAGCTGGAACAGTCAGCACACTTGCAGTGCGGTTTGGTGGGGGGTTTGTAGGTCCATGTTGGGCAAAGTCTAGGGTGCCAGGACATCTGTGCCTATAGGCTCCTGTGATGTAAATCTGGGCTTGGAGTGGGGTATGGTACTGCTATAGCTAGGCGGAGTCCCTGGTATGTATATAGAGTGGGGTATGGTACTGTATTGGCTAGGCAGAGCTCATGGTATGTATATAGAGTGGGGTATAGTACTGTATTAACTAGGCAGAGCTCATGGTATGTATATAGAGTGGGGTATGGTACTGTATTAGCTAGGCAGAGCTCATGGTATGTATATAGAGTGGGGTATAGTACTGTATTAGCTAGGCAGAGCTTATGGTATGTATATAGAGTGGGGTATGGTACTGTATTAGCTAGGCAGAGATCATGGTATGTATATAGAATGGGGTATAGTACTGTATTAGCTAGGCCTAGCTCATGGTATGTATATAGAGTGGGGTATGGTACTGTATTAGCTAGGCAGAGATCATGGTATGTATATAGAGTGGGGTATGGTACTGTATTAGCTAGGCAGAGATCATGGTATGTATATAGAGTAGGATATAGTACTGTATTAGCTAGGCAGAGCTCATGGTATGTATATAGAGTGGGGTATAGTACTGTATTAGCTAGGCAGAGCTCATGGTATGTGTATAGAGTGGGGTATGGTACTGCTATAGCTAGGCGGAGTCCCTGGTATGTATATAGAGTGGGGTATAGTACTGTATTAGCTAGGCAGAGCTCATGGTATGTATATAGAGTGGGGTATAGTACTGTATTAGCTAGGCAGAGCTCATGGTATGTATATAGAGTGGGGTATGGTACTGTATTAGCTAGGCAGAGCTCATGGTATGTATATAGAGTGGGGTATGATACTGTATTAGCTAGGCAGAGCTCATGGTATGTATATAGAGTGGGTATAGTACTGTATTAGCTAGGCAGAGCTCATGGTATGTATATAGAGTGGGGTATAGTACTGTATTAGCTAGGCAGAGTTCATGGTATGTATATAGAGTGGGGTATAGTACTGTATTAGCTAGGCCTATTTTTAACATTGAGTCTCAAGCAACCAGAATGTACGTGTATCCTTCATTAGCCGATTCCCATCGGCGCCGGAAAACTGAGACTCTACTGTACTTTCTTTCAGAAAAGTTCTTCTTTAGCCATAAACTGCGCTTACCTAATGAACCCATGGTCAGATTTCAGGCAATACAATACAATACAATAACATTTGTAAAGTGCTTTTCTCCCATAGAACTCAAAGCACATATTTGTGTCTCAGATTAATACAGGGTTGCAGGCTGGGTTGTGTTACAGAGGAGATAGTCAGATGTTCATGAATGCCAGACTAAAGAGGTAGGTTTTCAGTTTAGACTTAAATGCTTCCAGGGATGGAGCTGTCCTGATTGGGTGCGGCAGGGAGTTCCAAAGTGTAGGGGCAGCATGAAAAAAGGCTCTGTCTCCAAAGGTTTTGAGGTGGACTCTGGGGGTGACCAAGGTGTTACTTCCTTTTGATCTAAGATTGTGGGGGGTGTGATGCAGTTGCAACAAGTCCTTCAGGTATCCAGGACCCAGATTGTGCAGGGATTTGAATGTCAGTAAGCCAATCTTAAACAGAATTCTCCATTTTATCGGTAGCCAGTGGAGTGAGCACAGGGTTGGTGTTATGTGGCAATGGCAGGGTTGGCTCGTTAACAGCCTTGCGGCGGCAAGGCCCCAAAGGCCATAGCCTCGGGCACCAGGAAAGCAAGGGGCGGGCTGCGGCTGGCAGTCAGCCTGCCGAACATTCTCAGTGGTCGTGTGAATGTCCAACCACAGTATTCCTGATGCAGAGTTAGCACATAATGGATGGCGGCTACTGATGACTATAGGTCTGGCATTTAGGATGAAGGGGCAGCAAACAGGCACTTACAGTAGTACATAGCAAGGAAATGAGCAGCGCTACTTAAAAACAGACTAGTGCCTACCTGCAAAAGAGTGCAAGCCCCACTTGTGGGGTCGAATACACACCGAGCATACACATGACCTGTCTACCACTAGAGGAGGATGTTGGTTTCCATTAACAGCTTGCATGCAACCTATTAAGTACTCGTCCCTCCCACTGCGAAGAAGTCAATCCTCCATGGGAGGGGCCTAACACTAACTTTTAGTTAGTGTTAGGCCCCTCCCATGGAGGATTGACTTCTTCGCAGTGGGAGGGACGAGTACTTAATAGGTTGCATGCAAGCTGTTAATGGAAACCAACATCCTCCTCTAGTGGTAGACAGGTCATGTGTATGCTCGGTGTGTATTCGACCCCACAAGTGGGGCTTGCACTCTTTTGCAGGTAGGCACTAGTCTGTTTTTAAGTAGCGCTGCTCATTTCCTTGCTATGTACTAGTGTAATTCGTTTTTGGTCAGCTGCTCCCACTTAACAGCCATGCTTTTGGTGTATATGCAGAGCTTCTGTTTGTGTTCAAGGTGCGTTTGTAGTTCCTGGGGGGGCTCAGCGCATCTCTGATGGAGGCCATTCGGAGGCGGCCTGGTGTTGCGCTGATCCACCTTTTAGGCACTTACAGTGACCTCTGAGCTGCCTGTCATTCACAGTACTTCAAAATTCAAATTCACTGCTCACTGAGGAGCTTACAATCTAATCACTGTCATCATGTCACTAACTGTCCTCAGAGGAGTCTATAATTGAATCCCTGCGTTGTTTGGGGGCGGGGCTTAGGATGCTCTCTGTCCGGGGGCGGTTGGTGATAGTGGGCCTTGGGTTTTAAAAAGTATAAAACCGGCCCTGAACAAACCCTGTTCTCCAGCTGGGTTTGTGGTCTTGATACGCCAGTGCTATTGTTCTTTTTTATCCCATGATGCACCTCTACTGTGTCCTTCCTGTACAGTCTATGTTCCGAAGCAGTAAGCTTCGTGAGACGGTAAATCCAGTTCCCTGTATGAGGAAGCGCGAGGGAAACCGTCCTGTTTGCGGTAATTTACTCTGCTGACTCACAGCGTCGACGTGTCTGTTGGCGAAATTAAATCTGCGCCGGTGCCGAGTCAGACGAATATGGGGCCGGTGGGAAATCTAATTGTTTGGCGCCCACAGCTGAGCTGGAATTAGCAGCTACATAAACACTAATTGTATCGCATTATACGCATAAATATCGGAGACAACGTCTGCGGCATCTCGGAACTCAGACTGTCCCAGATCTGCTCTTCCTGCCCACGGATGAAGCATGATGGAAATAAGATATGAAACTGTCGTCCTCCTTGCCAATGCTCCAAAAAAGAGAGGTCGGGCGCTGCTGCTGCTCAGTTTATACACCTTTTCTTGCCTCTTGGGGGAATTGAGTGTGATGCTGAGGGGTGTCTTAATCAACTGCCTGAGCTCATCACAGTCTTATAATGGTCTTGTTTGAGTTATGCAGTTCTACACAAAGTAAAAAGCTTAAAGGGAACCTGAACCAAGTAAACTTATTTAAAATAAACACCTGATGTAGCTGCAAATGAACATTACATAGTTACCTCGCCATCAGTTCCTCTCAGAAGCTCACCATTTTCTTCTAACAATGATCCCTTCCAGTTCTCACAAGATTTTGTTATAAATTGAATATTTCAGTTGCTGTCAGTTATAAATCAGTTGCTGTCAGTTATAACTGAAAGGACAACTGATGAGCAAGGTAATGTCCATGTTTCCTTATGGCTCAAGTGGGAAGCATTACAGTTTAACAGTATGCTGTCCACCAGGAAGATGTTATGGGGTAATGGCCATTTTCAAAATGGAGGACGGAAAATTCCATTGATCACAGTGGACAAACTGGACATGGGAGAGGAGAAAAAGATTGAGGAGTAGACTACACGGGTTAGGGCATCAAGCATGCCTGTACCATACAGGCGGTCAAGGACATGCAAATAATTTCAAGTTGATGCCTATTTTAAGTTTAAAGAGGAACTTCTGCCTAAACAAACATACTGTCATTAAGTTACAATAGTTATGTTAATTAAAATAGATAGGTAATATAATCTCTTACCCACCCTGTTTTAAAAGAACGGGCAAATGTTTGATTTCATGAGGGCAGCCATCTTTTTGGTTGAAAGGAGGTGACAGGGAGCATGAGAGACAGTTCCAACTGTCCTGTGTCCTGATCACCTCTCCCAGTTGCTAGGCAACGTGAATAACAACATAGGAAATCCCATCATGCTCTGCACAGCATCAAGGAAAAAAAGCCTGGGCAGTTTTCTTTGATGGGTGGAGCTTAGATAAAAATGCAGCTAAAAATGATGCTTTGGTAAGAAAAACAAAGTTCTAATGCTGTGAAACTGTTAAAGAAACACCAAGTCTTTTCAGGTCTGCTGAGTAGATTTTTAGTCCGGAGGTTCACTTTAAGTTAATATTATGCAGCTTGAAACCAGATGAATCAAAATCATCGACTACTGCCCTAATAACTGGTTAAATCCCAAGCTGCATAAATTTGCATCTCATTGGCCATCCCTAGTGCACAGCAGCCGTTCATCACCCAAAATGATCCCGAAAAACAACGCATCCTTCGAGCGCAGCCCGACCGCCGACACTGTCTAATTACCGATACAGTTCTGACGCTGCTGTACGCAGCGTATGATTATTTGGGATCCAGACAGCATGAAGACAGTATTGGTGGATGACAAGAGGGCCGTCTGTTGTGCGCACTATACGATGAGTAAACACCCCCCCCCCCCTCCCCCAGCGATATCGCCTGAGACGCCACAACTCTTCCCAGAGACATGAATAACATTACCGAGGAATTCTCTGCTCATTTTCCTCTTTATGTCGGAGAAAACTCCTCTTTCCTACCCAAGGCAGTTTTTAAACGTAAATATCATTATGCAAAAACCTGATGATGGCTCCAGCTTAAATGTCTGAACACGGTTGCGAAGCGTGCGGGACAATACGGCGGCCCAGCCAAGCGTACCGGAATGGATACAGCGGCGGGGAGGAAATTTAAAGGAAGACAACAGTGTGTGTTTTAGCGAGGGCAGCATGTAGAGTCATCGCCGTCATTTCAACCTGAAAGCGCTTTGTTTATTTATCTTTATGAGAGGTGCGTTGTCTTGTTTCTGTTGTTGTCGTGTGCATACATTTCCGGGGACCTAGTGCTACTTGTAATCGAAGCATTAGATACATAGAGCCCCAATTTGCCAAGGGGTTAAAAGGAACCAGAGGTGACATATGGAGGCTTTTAAACAATGCACATGGCCTGGCTGTCCTGCTGACCCCCTGCCTCTATAGCCTTGTACACAAGCCTGACTTAACCACCCTGGCGTTCTATTAAGATCGCCAGGGCGGCTGCAGGAGGGGCTGAAAGTTGGCTGCATGAAAGCCCACTAGAGGGCGCTCCGGATGCGTTCTTCTGATCGCCTCCGGCGGCCAGAAGTAACACGGAAGGCCGCAATGAGCTGCCTTCCGTGTTTCACTTACCTTGTCGCCATGGCGACGAGCGGAGTGACGTCATGGACGTCAGCCGACGTCCTGACGTCAGCCGCCTCCGATCCAGCCCTTAGAGCTGGGCGGAACTATTTGTTCCGGCTGTGCAGGGCTTGGGCGGCTGGGGGGACCCTCTTTCGCCGCTGCTCGCGGCGATCAGGCAGCACACACGGCTGGCAAAGTGCCGGCTGCGTGTGCTGCTTTTTATTTGATCCAAATCGGCCCAGCAGGGCCTGAGCGGCACCCTCTGGCGGTAATGGACGAGCTGAGCTCGTCCATACCGCTAAGGTGGTTAAAGGACAACTATCAAAGTTAACTTTTTAAAATTCTAAATGCCACCTATTTCCAGTTATTGCTAGCAAATAGCAATACAAAGGCTTTTTTTTCATCTTTTAATGTTTTATGTAAAGAAAATATAACATTTACAAAGAACAGTTTTCTCTGTGGACTTTACTGTGGAGGGCTGTGCCCAGCACATCCAGCATACAGAAACAATCTTCACTGGCTCTAATACTGTGAGTCAGAACGATAGAAAGCAGAAATAAAGCTTCAAATGTGTGTAAATAGCTCATCAGCTGCAGTTCTGTGTGTTTCTGTTCTGTTCTGTTCTCTCTCTCTCTCTCTCTCTCTCTCTCTCTCTCTCTGTTTACAGCCAGGTTACAGTTCAGCTCTGCCTCCCCCTCCCCCGATGCCAACACAAATTGTTACAAACAGCTGGTAAACACAGGCTGTGATGAGAGACCTCTGAAAAGCTTTCTAGTGTTTCTGACTAAAAGCTCTATATGTGGGGTTTACAGAAGAACCATTTTTTTGATAGTTGCTCTTTAAGATGCTGCAGGTGTCCGTGTGTACGGAATGGACTATTTAGGCGCCACATAAGCGCTAATGCAAAATATTGGCCATTAGGCCTGGGGCCCGCTATTTATCAGGCATCCAAATTTCTGCTTTTGGGTTATTTTGCATTATCACCTATGGGGTACCCAAATAGTCCATTTGCCCACGTTTCCTGCTTCCCCGATCAGGACAGTACAATGAAAGGGAAATAAATAGCAGGACAAAGTACCAGTGCAGGTAGGTAGGTCGCCACATTCGCAGGGGAAGTACAGATTATTAAATTGTATCTCTAAACGTCTTTTTGTTTTGACAGTGGGGAGAATGTTTTCCATATTTATCCCTGGTTGTTGTTACATCCTGTCTAACATGAATCAGCCCGTGAACTTAATGTAATTCGGGTAAAGCGTCCCCCGGAGCAGGCCGTGGTATTGGGAGCTGAGATAAATATTGGTGAGATTAGGGTAATGTATAGAGCGTATGCAGTGCTGCACAGAGCTGCACATCATCCTGCCAGCCGCAGATGTACACTATATGTAAATGATCACATACATTACCCGCGCTGAAACCCTTTGATGAATATTTCATGCCGCCTTGTTTTGCTGCTTGGATAGAGTCGCTGTCTTTTGTTGAGACGAATTTTAAGATGCATTTGATCGGGATCAGAACATTTCACTGTTATCATTTTTTTTCTCAGCTGCGTGTTTTCCTGCCCCATTTTGAAAACAGAGGGTCTGAATTAATCAGACGCGTGCTGTAGCACCGGAATGCCAACGACGCGTGTCATGTGACCTCTTCCTCTGCGCTAAACAGCTTGCAGATAGCAGAGAGGCAGTGGTGTACCTATAGGGAATGCAGAGGTTGTGACCGCACCGGGGCCTATGGACCCTCCTTCATCCATCTTATTAGCTTTGCATAGGTGCTATGCTGGTAATGAACACCTCTATATATCCATGCATTGCATAGTGGTAATCCTTAAAGGGAACCCTTATGTATTTTACCATATATATCAGTGGGAACATTACAGAAAATACCTACCTTGCTTTCTGTTTCATTCTGCACTGCACAGCCTGCTTGTTATCAGCCCTGATAAAATCCCCGACTGAGCATTCAGTCTGGCTTTGCTCAGGAATATTTATAGCTGAGTCTGTGTTCTCTCATGTCTTTTCAAGTCCAAGCCTGCTCCCTGCTGGCTCTGCTCAGGAATCATTATAGCTGAGTCATTATAGCAAAGCCAGACTGAATGCTCAGTCAGTGATTTTATCAGATCTGATAAGAAACCAGCTGTGCAGTGCAGAATGAAACAGAGAGCAGGGTAGGTGTTTTCTCTGTTTCCACTGATATATATGGTAAAATACATGAGGGTGCTTCGACTCTGGTTCACTTTAAAGGGGCACTATAGCGAAGAATTGTAAAATGTAAAATATGTGCAAACAGACAAATGAGAAGTACGTTTTTTTCCAGAGTAAAATGAGCCATAAATTACTTTTTTCCTATGTAGCTGTCACTTACAGTAGGTAGTAGAAATCATCTGACAGAAGTAACAGGTTTTGGACTAGTCCATCTCTTCATAGGGGATTCTCAGCAAGGCTTTTATTCTTTATAAAGATATTCCCTAAAAAGATTTAAACAATGATGCTGGCCAGCATCCCTGCTCGCTACACAGTTTTTGGCAGTTGGACAGAGCAACTGCCATTCACTAAGTGTTTTTTTTTAAAAATAAATCCCTGAGAATCTCGCCATGAAGAGATGGACTAGCCCAAAACCTGTCACTTCTGTCAGATTTCTACTACCTACTGTAAGTGACAGCAACATAGGAGAAAAGTAATTTATGGCTCATTTTACTCTGGAAAAAAACGTACTTCTTCTTTGTTTATGTTTGCACATATTTTTAAATGTTACAGTTTTCACCATAGTGCCCCTTTAAAGGGAACCTGAAGCAAGTAAAATAATTAAAATAAACACATGTTGTAGCTGCAAATGAATATTACATACTAACATCACCGTCAGTTCCTCTCAGAAGCTCACCATTTTCTTCTTACAGTGATCCCTTCCAGTTCTGACAATATTTTGTCAGAATTGAAATCTACCAGTTGCTGTCAGTTATATATCAGCAGCTCTCAATTATAACTGAATGTACAAGGTAATGCCCATGTTTCCCTATTGCTCAAGTGGGTGATATTACAGTTTAACAGTGTGCTGACCAGGAAGCTGTTATAGGGAAATGGCCATTTTTAAAATGGTGGACGGAGAATTCCATTGATCCCAGTGTACAAATGGGACACAGGAGAGGAGAAAGAGATTGAGGAGGAGACTACACAGGAGGTAAGTATGACCTGTGTATGGTTATATTGACTTTTTATTTTCATGTCAGGTTCTCTTTAAAGAAGATCTGTAGTGAAAACAACATAATGAATACAATTGCTTATTGTTTGCTATATTCACATATAGATCATTTAGTCAGTGTTTGCCCATTGTAAAATGTAAATCTCTGATTTACATTCTGAAATGTAAACGCCACTGGTGGTGATATCAGAGCAGGGACAAGGTCCTCCAGCACCCAAGGCTGAGACAGCAAAGTGCGCCCCTCCATCCCTCCCACCCCAGCTGTCACACACTGATTGCTATTAGACTAAGAGGTGCCACAGGGCCCACAACCTCCCCAACACCTTAATCTCTAGTTATCTGGCTTGCAATCACTGCCATGTATCCCCTTTTCTTATTTCTTTCTGCTTCAAACACAATTAGGAATGACAGCTGAATGAATTCTGCGCCCCCTCCTACACTGCGCCCTGAGGCTGGAGCCTCTCCAGCCTATGCCTTTGCCCGGCCCTGGGTGATATCTTCACTTCTGGCAGGTGATCTTTACAGAATGTATGTTACTGAGAATTCTTTGCACAGAGGGAGACATTGCTTGCTTGGCAGTTGGAAAAAGCCATTATTTCCCACAATGCAACTAGACCGCAAACTGTCAGGGCCATGGTCTTGACATCACGCTTTGGAAGGAGTATCACCACAATATTAGCCATACAGATTCTCTGATGATCTATTTGAGAAGAAGTAAAGATTTCTCATGGCAAAGGGGGTATCAGCTACTGATTGGAATGACGTTCAATCCTGAGTTACATTTTCAATCCTGGGTTAAACTGTTTCCTTACTCTAAATACACCTCTCTGGCGCTGCAGCTGTCCTTGATAGCTTTTTGGGCTCCATATCAACAGAGTGCTTGGGGCCCCATGTAACAAGTCGCACTGGCTCAGATGGCACTGGGGCCTACTCATGGTGGGACAGTGTAACATCATCAGACACCTCTGGGGCCTGCTCAAGACAGGACAGTATAATAGACATCAAACCTTACTGGGAACTGCTTATGATAGGACTGTTCAAAATCCATACACACCCATTCACCCACCACTCACCACCACATACACACATGCACACGCGCCACCACACACACAACACTACCGCACACCACAGACACCCCCCCTATATACACACACCACCTCACTCACACACTACCACATACACACACTCACCACCCCGCCACCACATACACACATGCACACGCGCCACCACACACACAACACTACCGCACACCACAGACACCCCCCTTATATACACACACCACCTCACTCACACACTACCACATACACACACTCACCACCCCGCCACCACATACACACCCATTCACCCACCACTCACCACCACATACACACATGCACACGCGCCACCACACACACAACACTACCGCACACCACAGACACCCCCCCTATATACACACACCACCTCACTCACACACTACCACATACACACACTCACCACCCTGCCACCACATACACACATGCACACGCGCCACCACACACACAACACTACCACACACCACAGACACCCCCCCCCCCCCTATATACACACACCACCTCACACACTACCACATACACACACTCACCCCGCCACCACATACACACATGCACACGCGCCACCACACACACAACACTACCGCACACCACAGACACCCCCCCTATATACACACACCACCTCACTCACACACTACCACATACACACACTCACCACCCCGCCACCACATACAAACATACTGTGGCGCCTTCAGCTTCCATTTTTTTCTGGGAGGGGCACAAAGCGGGCACAATGGCTGGATGGTGCGGCCCATTAGGCTGATCAAAATCAATGTTTGTATGGTGAGCTTTTGATGTTTGAGCAGAGCAAATAGTCCAAATGATGGTGCTATTATTGAAGAAAAATTAACTAAACGTACTTGACTGTTTTTCTGCCACACTTTAATCCTTACTTGCTAGCAAGCTGCTCCTGTGTGGGCAGAAAACAGACAAATCATTCCAGCCCCCAGCCTTTGTCTCTCTACTCTATCCTGTTCACTGTATGCTGGGGGGGCATTCCGTGTGGCACAGTGATTCCCAGGGGGGAAGGGCCCCAGTGTAGCACTGGTGCTGAGCACACACCCCATTACCGCACACACACATACCCACCCCAGCACATGTACACTCACCACATGTATATACGCACCACACATACATAGCCTGCAGGATTCATTCAATAATAGTGCAACTTAATTTGCATTTTCCTTTTGCTGTATAAATGTAATAATGCTTCAGGGTGTGCAGAAAAAAGTGACACAGGCAAACAGTGATAACGTGAGTGATAAAAGCCAGCAGGGTGGTAAACAGTAAGGGGGGGTGTAATAGCTGCAGTGAGGTGATAAATGAGAAGGCGTCGTGCCAAGTGCCATACATCGGGGGCTTCATGCCAGTCTCCTGGAAGGTGATGATTTCTTCTCCCCATAAGGCTTTGCACATCAGACTGACAGTCCAGCCTTGCGTGCCGCTGATTCCAGGCTCTCTGCTGCTAGGCCGTGTCTGTCATTGTGATGCATCAGATGAGGAAACTCTGACAGCCGGGGGGGATGAGAACACGTCTCCCGCCAGATGCTGCAGCACCGAGTTCAGCCGGCGCGCTCACTGACTGCAGACACAACACGCCCGGCCTGTCTGTCTGTCTGTATCACACATACAGTGTACACCTATCCATCCATCCATCCATCCATCCATCACTGACTGCAGACACAACACGCCCGGCCTGTCTGTATCACACATACTGTACAGTGTACACCTATCCATCCATCCATCCATCACTGACTGCAGACACAACACGCCCGGCCTGTCTGTCTATCAGTATCATACATACAGTGTACACCTATCCATCCATCCATCCATCTATCACTGACTGCAGACACAACACGCCCGGCCTGTCTGTATCACACATACTGTACAGTGTACACCTATCCATCCATCCATCCATCTATCACTGACTGCAGACACAACACGCCCGGCCTGTCTGTATCACACATACTGTACAGTGTACACCTATCCATCCATCCATCCATCACTGACTGCAGACACAACACGCCCGGCCTGTCTGTCTATCTGTATCATACATACAGTGTACACCTATCCATCCATCCATCCATCTATCACTGACTGCAGACACAACACGCCCGGCCTGTCTGTATCACACATACTGTACAGTGTACACCTATCCATCCATCCATCCATCACTGACTGCAGACACAACACGCCCGGCCTGTCTGTCTATCTGTATCATACATACAGTGTACACCTATCCATCCATCCATCCATCTATCACTGACTGCAGACACAACACGCCCGGCCTGTCTGTCTATCTGTATCATACATACAGTGTACACCTATCCACCATCCATCCATCACTGACTGCAGACACAACACGCCCGGCCTGTCTGTATCACACATACTGTACAGTGTACACCTATCCATCCATCCATCCATCTATCACTGACTGCAGACACAACACGCCCGGCCTGTCTGTCTATCTGTATCACACATACAGTGTACACCTATCCATCCATCCATCCATCCATCACTGACTGCAGACACAACACGCCCGGCCTGTCTGTCTATCTGTATCATACATACAGTGTACACCTATCCATCCATCCATCCATCCATCCATCCATCACTGACTGCAGACACAACACGCTGCCTGTCTGCCTATCTGTATCATAGTGTCTATCTATCTATCTATCTATCTATCTATCTCTGAATGCAGACACAGCATGCCGCCATGGACGCCCGACCTGTATCAGTACCATACATGCAGTATCCATGCAGTATCCATCCATCCGCCTATCTACCTGTCCCTGTGTCTCTCTCGCCTTGCAGCGCTGAGTTCCCAGTTTGAATCCCTGCCAGGGCACTATTTGTACAGAGTTTGTATGTCCTCCCCGTTTCTGTGTGGGTTTCCTCTGGCACTCCGGTTTCCTCCCACATCCCAAAAACCATACAGATAAGTTACTTGGCTTCCCCCATAAATTGGCCCTAGACTACGATACATACACTACACGATACATACATAGACATATGACTATGGTAGGGATTAGATCAGTGGTCCTCAAACTAAGGCCCGCGGGCCGAATGTGGCCCCCTGAGGCTTTTTTACCGGCCCCCACACACAAAATGTTTTATAGATGCGGTTAGCTACATCTTTAAATATTGGTGGTTCGCATATAGAATGGACCCAGAAAGCAGTAATTTGCTGGTTTCCAATCCAATTCCACAACAGGTGACACTGCTGTCCAATTGGACTGCAGGTTTTTACCTGGGTATGCTTCACTGTCTGGCCTGCATAGACTTCTACATCATCTTATGTATACTCCGGCCCCCAGCAGTCTGAAGTATGTTGACCCGGCCCTCGACCCAAAACGTTTGGGGACCCCTGGATTAGATTGTGAGCTCCTCTGAGGGACAGTTAAGTGACAAGACAATATACTCTGTACAGCGCTACGGAAGATGTCAACGCTATATTAATATGAAATAATAATTTATATAGCGCCATCAACATCCGTGGTGATGTGTATGTACCATCTGTCGCATATGTTTTTACTCCATTTCTGTCTATCTTGAATACACTGCACTGAGCTGAGCTGTATGAAGAGGCTGCTGACACCTCTCACATTGTGCATAGCGGGATTCACAAGCAATGGCTGCTGGCCTCTTGCAGCTTGCAGTGGTAGGATCTGTTATGCCAACAAGTTAAGGTGACAATTAGTTAACAATTAGTTCTACAGCTCAGTCTCCAGGGGCAGGCAGTCAGTGAGATCTCCTGCTTCTGCCTGACAGTGACATCCATGTGTGGCTGGTGCTCAACAGGAGCTGGTGCCACAGTTCACCACAACTCGCTACCCATCGGATGCTGCCTGCAAAGGTTGGTGATCTTAATACTGCCAGCCAACTACCCACTGTGGCCACAAGTGTGCATAGCCACACTCTCCTACATTGGCCTCAATTCACTAAGCTGTATCAAACACTTTATCAAACGTTTGATAATTTACCTCATGGCTAAACTCTAACGTTGAATTCACTAAGGTGTTATATATTTATCGAATGTTTTATCGATAAAATGTTCAATAAATGTATAACACCTTAGTGAATTCAAAATTAGAATTTACACATGAGGAAAATTATCAAACGTTTGAAAAAGTGTTTGATAAAGCTTAGTGAATTGAGGCCATTGTGGGGCAGGCAGGGTTTTGAATAAAATAGGCCCTGGCTAAAAATGAATGAGAGAACCTGTATATTTTAGTACCATACTGACTATATAGTTCCTCATTGATCCTCAGCAACTGACAACTGACTGGAATTAATTACAAGGGATCTTGCAAGGAATGTGAGGTATTTATGGCAAATAGATAAGACCCTTAATTTACTTACTACCTACATAGACTCAGGCTGACATGGAGAGTTCTTCACAGACCCTATTCTCTTCAGTGTACGCTGCTGGATCCTAGAAACCATTAACTCTATGTTACTGAGCAGCGGGGCACTCAGGGACACAGTGATTCCAAGGGGGGGGCCAGTGCCCCAGTGTAACGCCACCACTGTTTAAAGCCTAGATAATTCCTAAGGCAAATTCTAATTTCTAATAGGTTGATAATTAAATGTGTATATAGAAGCCAAGTGGTGGTCAAAATAGCTTTTCCGTGAGTCAGATCCGCTTGCCAGAGTACAAAGTGCTCTGTATAGGTTTAGGTGATGACTGGGTCATTCAGGAGTGACCATGTGACTCTCAAAGCGGAAAGTACATTAGAGACCAGACTTTACTTCTAAGCATTACATGAGGCGGAAGGTGATGGCAAAGGGCGGCGACAGAGGCAGTGACAAGGGCGGAGCATAAACAAGTTTGCACATTTGTTTCATTAGCTGCACAGTTCAGTAGCACCCATCTCATCCATATTCAGTTCAATGCACAAGAGATAGGCAGGTGTCTGTCCCGTGGACTAGTCATTCACAGAAAGTGGGGTTTCAAGACTCCCCTTTCTGAAACATCAGGCCCAGGGATGGATTAAAGCAGTAGGATTAGCCATACTATGCCAGGGAAAAAAACACATATATAAGCAGATAAATAATTGATCTATTTACATAACACATGTATTGTACTGTCCGCGTTTTGATTTCAGTGAATGTTCTATAATAAATGAAGAGAATTCTGTTCCTGGTGGGAATTATGTCTTTTGCCCACAGTTTAGGCTAAATCCTGATGTCATTTCTTCCCTTAACTTTTTTTTCTTTTCTCCTCCAATCGCTGAGTCACCTCCGCCTTGCTTGAAAACTCAAGTGAGCAGGGGATTGTGTTTCAGATAGGCAGCAACTGTTTGGCACTGACTACTAAAGGGCCAGTGCTCCTAAGGTATGTGATAACTCTAAATCGTAACCGCAGAAAATGTTTTGTAAGCTTTGAATGCAGGATTAACATCTTTATCACTTAATACACTCAGACCAGTTGCTGCTGAAATTAGATTTTTTTATGGTGACAATCGCACTTTAAGATGTAACGGGGCCCTAAGCAAGGTAGTAGATTTTGGGGCCACTTGTGGTCCTTTTGGTAAGCTGCAGTGCAGAGAGACTGAAGTAGGTGGCAAGTGGGCCCCTTGACATCCACTAGGCCCCAAGCACCTGCCTGCAGTGCCTAGGTTGCCTGGTGGATGATCCTGCACTGACCAGGCCCACAAACATGCTTGTGAAGAAATAAAGGGATTTTAAAATCTGAAAATGCTGTGCCAAATGTAATCCTTACAATTTACACTAAACAGCATGCATGCTTTCAGCATTTAACAGCTTCAATTTGGGGTTTAGTGGAGCTCTAACTAACCAGCTGCAGGAAGGGTTGTTCACGGCGAGAGATTGAGGAAATGCTGAAAAGTTTTCCATCATTACTTGTTGTAGCAGATACAGCAAATGTTTTTCTTCTGAAAAAATAAAAATTGGGCTGTGTATATAGCTCCCAACTGTTGCTTTTTTTTTGAGGGACAGTCCCTCTTTGCAAAGCAAACCTGTCTGTCCCTCTTTCTCCCTCATTTGTCCCTCTTTCAGGACTGATGTACAAAACTATGTAAATACATGTCTTTTTTCTACTGAAAATTGTGTTTAAAGAGGAACTCCAGTGAAAATAATGTAATAAAAAAAGTGCTTCATTTTTACAATAATTATGTATAAATGATTTAGTCAGTGTTTGCCCATTGTAAAATCTTTTAAATCCCTGATTTATATTCTAACATTTATTACATGGTGACATTTTTACTGCTGGCAGGTGATGTAGCTGCTGCTTGCTGTTTTGGCAGTTGGAAACAGCTGTAAACATCTATTTCCCACAATGCAACAGGGTTCACAGACAAGAAACTGCCAGAACTACCTCGGTACTCAGAGCTTCTTGTGGGAGGGGTTTCACCACAATATCAGTCATACAGCGCCCCCTGATGGTCTGTTTGTGAAAAGGAATAGATTTCTCATGTAAAAAGGGGTATCAGCTACTGATTGTGATAAAGTTCAATTCTTGGTCGGAGTTTCTCTTTAACTGCCTCTAAACCAGGGATCTCAAACTTGCAGCCCGCGGGCCATTTGCGGCCCTCGATACAATATTTTGTGGCCCTCGCCGGCAAAAGCTTCCTTATAGTTCGCTTCAGTGTTCCCAAGTAATCTGCCGCATCCCCGCCGCTAAACGAGGGCTGCAGAGCACCCAAATCGCCCGTGGGGGCAATCTGTCCGGCATTTCCTGGAAGGGGCAGAGCTTTCAGCTTCAGCTCTGCCCCTCCTGACGTCAATCGCCGCACGGATCGCCGCCTCTCCCCGCCCCTCTCTGTGAAGGAAGAGTGAGAGGGGCGGGCAGAGGCGGCAATGCGACGCGATTGTGAAATTCCTTATGCGGCCCAGCCTCATCCTGACTTTGCCTCCTGCGGCCCCCCAGGTAAATTGAGTTTGAGACCCCTGCTCTAAACTTTATTCACATCCTTTAAAGCAGATCTGAACTCAGAACTTCCTCTCTGCTCTAAAAAAATAAGCAGCAGCATAATAACCTTTACAGAAAAACATTTCTGTTACAACTGATAGAAATCCTACAATAAATCTGCAGTGAGTCTACTTCCTGCTTTCATGAAAGCAGACGTTGGGTTAACATTCTGTGTTCACAAATTAGCTGCTCTGCCTTGGCAGATGAGATTCCTGAGCTGACACCGCTGAGAGATTGAATTACAGTTGTGATTAGTCACAGATGAGGGGGGAATTAGACAGGCTAAACTCTCTAAATACATACAGGGTGGAGTCCTGTATGTTTGCCTTCTGTCCTGAATTCAGGTCCATTAATATATCTCTTCATTTCATATGTTAATATGAAAAAAAATGTTTGATGATCGAAAGAACCAGTATGGTTTGAATGTTAAAATTACGTCTGTTGCTTCTGAATTGTTAGTGGTATTGGTGGCTCGGAGCGTGGTGGGGGCGTGATTAGAGGTGTGGCATGGGCGTGTCTTAAAATGTCCCTCTTTCTCATTTTAAGAAGTTGAGAGGTATGTTTCCGACGGCTGGAAAACTAGCATTTAGTTCAGACAGCAGCAAACAAATAAAAATGGCAGCCCCCATAATCTTCTCGTATTCATGTTCACACTAGGAATCTGACTGATATGTCATTTGACAGATTCAGATTGGATGCTGTGACTGATGTATTATTATCCTGATTCAAAATGTTGTGCCTGTAAAATACAAGCTCTTGTTTATAGCCTAGAAAAACAGTAAGCTTTCAGCCTATAAACTGCCTTCTTCTTCTTCTTCAGACTCGATACCTGTTGTCTATGTTAGAAAATACAATCAGAAGGATGTAGAGAGGTTTTTTTTATTGCAAATATACAGTAAATGTCATCCAGATACATTATTTTCAACAGCTCTTGTAAGGATTGTGAGGTATTTATGGCAAATAGATAAGACCCTTGATTTACTTAATGCCTTTTACTTAAATGCCTTTTACTTTTGTCTCTGGAGATATTTAAGGAGGCTGGTACTTAAAGAGGAACTCCAGTGAACATTTTACTGTTGGCAGGTGATGTTGCTGCCGCATGGTTTTTGGCAGTTGGAAACAGCTGTAAACAGCTATTTCCCACAGTGCAACAAGGTTCACAGACAGGAAACTGTTAAAAGTTCGAACTTTTCTTGTGGGAGGGGTTACTTGTGGGAGGAGTTTCACCACAATATCAGTCATACAGCACCCCCTGATGGTCTGTTTGTGAAAAGGAATAGATTTCTCATGTAAAAGGAGGTATCAGCGACTGATTGGGATAAAGTTCAATTCTTGGTCGGAGTTTCTCTTTAAAGAAAACCTGAACTGAAAATTAAGTCAAAATAAGCAAACACACGCATTACCTACCTTCCATGCAGTCTACTCCTCCGTGTCTTTCTCCTGTCCCGCCCGCGTCCTGTTTGTTCACTGTGATCAAGGGAATTTTCCATCCTCCATTTTGAAAATGGCCATTACCCATAACCGCTTTCTGGTCAGCACACAGTTAAACTGTAACATCGCCCACTTGAGCCATAGGGAAACATGGACATTACCTGGTACATCAGTTTTCCTCTCAGCTATAACTGACAGCAACTGATATTTTATTGACCGCAACTGATATATTTCAGATCTGACAAAATGTTGTCAGAACTGGAAGGGATTATTGTCAGAAGAAAATGGTGAGCTTCTGAGAGGAACTGATGGCAAGGTAACTATGTAATGTTCATTTGAAGTTACCTCATGTGTTTATTTTAAATATTTTTCCTCAGTACATGTTCTCTTTAAGGAGCACTGGCACTTTAGTTGCCAAACAGTTGCATGCTGGGGGATCTTTTTATCTATAATATATTCCTCCTCCTCCCTTTATTTCCCTGCTTAGCTGCCTATCTGAAACACAATCCCCTGCTCACTTGTGTTTACAAGCAAGGCTGAGGTGACTCAGTGATTCGAGGAGAAAAGAAAAAAAGTAAAGGGCAGAAATTACATTAGGATTTAGACTAAAGTGTGGGCAAAAGACATGGTTCCCACCAGGAACAGAATTCTCTTCATTAACTGTATAACATTCACTGAAATCAAAACATGGACAGTATTCTGTGTTATGTAAGTAGATCAAGTATTTATCTACTTATATATGTGTTTTTTTTCCTGGCATAGTACGGCTAATCCTACTGCTTTAACCTCCTGGGCGATAATCCCGAGCTGAGCTCGGGGTATATCGCGCAGGAGGATTTCTCAGGCCCTGGTGGGCAGATTTGCATAATTTTTTTTTGTTACACGCAGCTAGCACTTTGCTAGCTGCGTGTAACTTCCGATCGCCGCCGCTCGCCGCCGATCTGCCGCTACCCGCCGTGCCGCGCAGCCCCCCCCCAGACCCCTTGCGCAGCCTGGCCAATCAGTGCCAGGCAGCGCTGAGGGGTGGATCGTGACTCCCTCTGACGTCATCCCGCCCCATCGCCATGGCGACCAGGGAAGCCCAGCAGGAAATCCCGTTCTGAACGGGATTTCCTGCTTACTCTGATCGCCGAAGGCGATCGGAGTGGGTGGGGGGATGCCGCTGCGCTGCGGCTATCATGTAGCGAGCCCGGGGCTCACTACATGATTTAAAAAAGAAAAAATTTAAAAAAAAGTGCTGCGCCCCCTCTTGGGCGATGCAATTGTATCGCCCAGAGGGTTAATGCCTATATAGACTCAGGCTGACATGGAAAGTTTTTTTTTTTTTTGCAGACTCTCTCCTGTTCACTGTATGCCGCTGGAGCCTACCAGAGGGGGGCATTGCCCCAGCTTTCCCCAGTGTAGCGCTGCCCATGTCAGTGACAAAGACAAGTATTAAGCTAAAAGGGTCCAATACGACACACTGTACAGAAGAAATACAGAAATGACAGCCTCTATATTTCTCTTTATGACAGGATCCCTTTAAAGGATGCCTCATAAAATATCTTCCTTTCAGCATTGTCACTTTAGATAAAGTAGAAGGGAACAGTGGGAGATAATTCTCACTCTTGGCGCTGTTTTTTGTTACCGCGACCAGCAACACTTATTTCCTCCCCGTTTCTCCCCACCACTCGTAAACCATCTTTCAATGCGTTTCTCTGCCTCCTAAGTGAGTGATTTCCACTTCTGGGAATTATCGTCTAGGTGATCCCATGCCACTTTTCACTAATACGTTTGCGCCCACCGCTTCATGTTGTCACTGCGTCGCAGAGCGAAAGCTCGCTTCCTTCCCTACGTGTTGTCATTTGTGATGAATTGACTGAGTGGCCCTATGAAAGTGTTAATTGCAGATCTGCTTGGTAACCCACCCCCCAACATTTATTATACCCCCATCCCCCTAGCCCCCCCCCCTTCCCCAAATCCCCTTACAGCTCAGCCATCCCCATAAACTGAGCAAACACAGACAGAATGGGATTGGAAGAGCTAACTCTCTGCGCAAAATGACTTGTCGGAAAGCTTAGCGTTTTATAGACGATGAACACACACTCACTAACCGAATTGGGACTTTTTTTGTCTCTGTCCCTCCTGCAGAGGATGACCTCATCGTTGTGGGAAGGTCAAGTAACCCTCCTGCTGAGGATGACCTCATCATGGTGGGAGTGTCAAGCAATCTACCTGCAGAGGATGACCTTGTTGAGGGTCAAGTAAACCTCCCATCCTCAGAGGATGACCTCATTGTGGTGGGAGAGTTGAGTAACCCTCCCGCAGAGGATGGCCTCAGTGTGGTGGGAGGGTTGAGTAACCCTCCCGCAGAGAAAGGGCCTCATTTGTGGTTGGAGGGTCTAGTACTTGATAATTTGCATGCAAGCTGTTATGGAAACCAATGTATTCCTAATGGTAATTTGGTGCATCTGATTTGAATGCAGGTTGTGTATGTTGTCTATTAGTAGGCTCCGCACACTCATGCATCTGTATACAAATTTCTGATGAATTGACTGAGTGGCCCTATGACGGTGTTAATTCCAGATCTGCTTGGTACCCCCCCCCCCACACCCTTCCACATTTATTATACCCTCTAGCCCCCCCCCCCCCCTCAAATCCCCTTACAGCTCAGCCATCACCATAAACTGAACAAACACCGACAGAATGGGATTGTGAGAGCAAACACTCTGCGCAAAATGACTTGTCGGGAAGCTTAGCGTTTTATAGACAATGAACACACACTCGCTAGCCGAATTGGGACTTTTCTGTCTCTGTCAAAAATAAGGGGAGAGATTCTTTATCTACAAGTCAAGGGGTGATTGAAATACACAGAGTAGGAATGAATAATGCAGAACGTAGCGATTTTAAGAGAAGACGGAGAGAGCAAACCGCACCATATATTTAGGTTGAGCGCCAGGGAACACTCTGGGGCCTATTTAGGGAAGTCAAAATTCCTATTTTCTTTCTTTATTTCCTGGGGAAGATCATTTCTGAGGGTTTTTTTCTCTTTATAAAGCTGCTATATTGTATTTCGGGGCTGACAGCTCGATACTAAAAGTTCTCGGCGCAAAGAAGTTTGCGAGAATATAGACGCCTCCCTAATAAATCTATCTGCAATAAATTGCTTGCGCATGGAGAGATGGAGAGCATTAACTGAGCCTATCTATCTTTCTATTTATCTGGAAATGGTATATCTATCTGTTCTATATCTATCTAAGTATGTGATAGGTCTATATATCTAGCCATATCTGATATCAATATCTATCTTACAGTGGCATAGGGATCACCATAGCAGTCAAGGGGTGCTCAGTGACAATGGCTGGTGGTGATTAGGGGAGTCTTCAGTGGGCTGCCTGAGGTGCAGAGTAATGCAAGAAGAGCAAAGGAGAAAAGTTATCTATACTGGGGCTACCTAATACTGAGGGATCTTCCGGCTACCTATACTGGGGGGGACTATTACTGGAAGACCCTCTGACTACTCATACTGGGGGCTACCTAATACTAGGGGCCCCTCTGGCTACCTATACTGGGGACTAGTACTGGAAGACCCTCTGACTACTCATACTGGGGGCTACCTAATACTAGGGGCCCCTCTGGCTACCTATACGGGGCACTAGTACTGGAAGACCCTCTGACTACCCATACCGGGGGCTACCTAATACTGGGGACTCTTCTGGCTACCTATACAGGGGGACTAGTACTGGAAGACCCTCTGACTACCCATACTGGGGGCTACCTAATACTGGGGGCCCCTTTGGCTACCTATACTGGAGGGCTATAGTATTTATTACTAAAGGCCCAACTGACTATCCATACTGGGGAGCTACCTGATACTGTGGATAACTTTGTCTACTTATACGTGGGTGGGGCTACCTGCCTGATGGCTACATGGGTGGGGCTACCTAGGTGCCGAAGTTACTCGCTGTGCGCCGCTGTAGCGGCAATTCCTATTACGGTCAATGGTGGTACCAGCCGCACCCAAATCTCCTGCGCTGTTTTCACGGCTTGCCGCTGCGAGAGAGCCTCGTGCATTGCTCTGCCTGCTTTGTGCCATACAGAAGAGATGTTAGCGTTTCCCTGAGAAGGGTTGTGGGAAGAGGATATGATTCTGTCATGCTGCAGGTCAGGCTGTAGTGTGTGACTCTCTGTCAGGGACGCTGAGCACCTCAGGAGGGCGTGTACAGGTAGCACACTAAGGCAGCGAGGACCTCCGCTGAGATTGTCATGAGTCAAGTGAGGAGAATCTGCCTTCTATGGAACACAACAAAGCTGTTTATTGTGTAATATGAAGACGCTTGTGAATCAAGGCTGTGGCAGCTCTGCAAGAGGCAGAAGGCCAGCGATATAGACTAGTGAGGGACAGGAAGCTGCGTGCATGTCTGCAGAGTGCTCCACTGATTACAATGTACAGAAAGATACTTGCCCTTCCAGCAATCCAAGGCCACTCCCTCTCCCCTCCACAGCCATGAAGAGCCTCTGGTTGTTTAGTAACTTAAAAGGGTGTGCCGGGTCCACGCTGCACCCCTTACTACATTTTAATGGCTAGCCCCCCCCCCACCCCACCCCCCATGCACACAAACACCCTTCCTGACACCTAACCATAACCGTCACACTCACACACAAACCCTCTTCTCAACACCTAACCATAACCGTCAACACACACACACGCACATACACACACACACCCTTCCTGACACCTAATCATAACCACTCCCTCTGCACAAACCCCCTTCCGAACACCTAACCCTAACCGTCCCCCTGCACAAACCCCCTTCCTGAATCCTAACCCTAGCTGTCACCCCCCGTCCAAACACCCTTCCTGATGCCTAATCCTAAACACCCCCGCTGCACGAACCCCCTTCCAAACACCTAACCTTAACCATCCCCCTGCACAAACCCCCTTCCTTATGCCTAACCCTGACTGCTCCCTCACAAACACCCTTCCTGACGCCTAACCCTAACCGCTCCCCGCACAAACCCCCTTCCTGACGCATAACCCTAACCGCTCCCCGCACAAACCCCCTTCCTGACGCCTAACCCTAACCACTCCCCGCACAAACCCCCTTCCTGACGCCTAATTCTTACCGCTCCCCGCACAAACACCCTTCTTGACGCCTATTCCTAACCGCTCCCCGCACAAACCCCCTTCCCGACGCATAACCCTAACCGCTCCCCGCACAAACCCCCTTCCTGACGCCTAATCCTAACCGCTCCCCACACAAACCCCCTTCCTGACGCCTAATCCTAACCGCTCCCCGCACAAACCCCCTTCCTGATGCCTAATCCTAACCGCTCCCCGCACATACCCCCTTCCTGACGCCTAACCCTAACCGTTCCCCGTACAAACACCCTTCATGATGCTTAACCCTTACCAACCCCTCTGCACAAACACTCTTCCTGCCACATTAGCCTAGCTATCCCAAACTAAAAATACCCTACCTATGCCTAAACTCTCCTCCCCCTAGCGAGGAAAATGTGGACACCGCCATAGTAACCCTCCTGTCCAAAATCCCCCGCCCCCCCCCCCCCCCTGCACACATTCACATCCTATTCCTGAGTCCTGACACCTAATTCTAACTGAAATGTATCCAACGCCCAAACTTCCCTTCCTTGCCAATAAATTTAATGACACCCTATGGTGATACCCAAATTTTCCTTGCTAGCAAGCCCCCAAATTTGCTGCTTCCAGATTACTGTCTGTAAATGTGCAGGAGAGAGCAGGAGCTCTGCTGGGATATCCAGAGGACTCCGGGGCAATGGGGACGAGTACATGAAGACATACAATCTCCAATAACCTTCCATGGGGATATAAAATCCAGACTGATGTACAGGAGGGGACAAGAGCTATTCTGATTCATTACAACACAAAGCAGCAAAGAATGAGACCACAGCTTTCTTATATTTATATGATAATTTGAGCTGGAATCTGTCCATAACCAGCTTCTGCTAAGCACTGGGGGCTTTCAGCTTCATGATTTCTGAGCGCAGGGGGTCCTCGGAGTCCCGTCTGCAGCATTTGCCTGGCCCGGAGCTGTGTAGATGGATGTAGAAGACAAGGAATGTATGTTGGAGGCGAGGCAGGCATGATCTCTGGAGGCGACACACATTTTTCAGCACGTACAAACCCTGATTCTGCATTCAGCGGCCGTCCCATCAGGAGCTTAAACAGTTTAGCTAACGAGGCGGGAGCCGACAGCAGGAAAATCTGCCACTGCTGGAACCCTTTAATCCTGCTCTGCAGAACCCCCTGCTGTTCCTGCAGCATGGAGTGTACTGACACAGCTCTGCACTGCCTGTCTGCCCAGGGAACATGGGCTGTACCATGGCAACAGCTCTGCACTGCCGCTCTGACAGGGGATCATGGCCTGTACCATAGCAACAGCTGTGCACTGCCAGTCTGGCCTAGGAACATGGCCTGTACCATGGCAACAGCTCTGCACTGCCAGTCTAACCGGGGAACATGGCCTGTACCATGGCAACAGCTGTGCACTGCCACTCTGACCGGGGAACATGTGCTGTACCATGGCAACAGCTCTGCACTGCCAGTCTAACCGGGGAACATGGCCTGTACCATGGCAACAGCTGTGCACTGCCTGTCTGACTGTGGAACATGGCCTGTACCATGGCAACAGCTCTGCACTGCCACTCTGACCAGGGAACATGTGCTGTACCATGGCAACAGCTCTGCACTGCCACTCTGACTGGGGAACATGGCCTGTACCATGGCAACAGCTCAGCACTGCCAGTCTGACTGGGGAACATGGCCTGTACCATGGCAACAGCTGTGCAGTGCCTGTCTGACCGGGGAACATGGCTTGTATTATAGCAACAGCTCAGCACTGCCAGTCTGACCCACGAACATGGCCTGTACCATGGCAACAGCTGTGCACTGCCAGTCTGGCCTAGGAACATGGCCTGTACCATGGCAACAGCTGCATTGCCAGTCTGACCGAGGAACATGGCCCGTACCATGGCAACAGCTGTACACTGCCAGTCTGGCCTAGGAACATGGCCTGTACCATAGCAACAGCTGTGCACTGCCAGTCTGACCGAGGAACATGGCCTGTACCATGGCAACAGCTCTGCACTGCCAGTCTGACCGAGGAACATGGCCTGTACCATGGCAACAGCTGTGCACTGCCAGTCTGGCCTAGGAACATGGCCTGTACCATGGCAACAGCTGTGCACTGCCAGTCTGGCCTAGGAACATGGCCTGTACCATGGCAACAGCTCTCCGCTGCCAGTCTGACCCAGGAATATGGCCTGTACCATGGCAACAGCTGTGCACTGCCAGTCTGGCCTAGGAAAATGGTCTGTACCATGGCAACAGCTCTCCGCTGCCTGTCTAACCGAGGAACATGGCCTGTACTATAGCAGCAGCTCTGCACTGCCAGTGTAACTGAGGAACATGGACTGTACCATGGCAACAGCTCTGCACTTTCAGTGTAACCTAAAGGAACCGCTTGTGACATAGCAACAGCTCTCCACTGCCAGTATAACCTTAGGAATTGGTCTGTAATATATCATTGTATGTATTACTGGAGGACACTGTATATCAGTTCTGTGCATTACTAGAGGTCACAGTGTATCAGCTTTGTGCATCACTGGAAGATACAGTGCATCAGCTCTGTGCATTACTGGAGGATACAGTGTATCAGCTCTGTGCATTACTAGAGGTCACAGTGTATCAGCTTTGTGCATCACTGGAAGATACAGTGCATCAGCTCTGTGCATTACTGGAGGATACAGTGTATCAGCTCTGTGCATTACTGGAGGATACAGTGTATCAGCTCTGTGCATCACTGGAGGATACAGTGTATCAGCTCTGTGCATCACTGGAAGATACAGTGTATCAGCTCTGTGCATTACTAGAGGATACAGTGTATCAGCTCTGTGCATCACTGGAGGATACAGTGTATCAGCTCTGTGCATTACTAGAGGATACAGTGTATCAGCTCTGTGCATCACTGGAAGATACAGTGTATCAGCTCTGTGCATCACTGGAGGATACAGTGTATCAGCTCTGTGCATCACTGGAGGATACCGTGCATCAGCTCTGTGCATTACTAGAGGATACAGTGTATCGGCTCTGTGCATTACTAGAGGATACAGTGTATCAGCTCTGTGCATCACTGGAAGATACAGTGTATCAGCTCTGTGCATCACTGGGGGATACAGTGCATCAACTCTGTGCATTACTAGAGGATACAGTGTATCAGCTCTGTGCATTGCTAGAGGATACAGTGTATCAGCTCTGTGCATTACTAGAGGATACAGTGTATCAGCTCTGTGCATTACTAGAGGATACAGTGTATCAGCTCTGTGCATTACTCATACAGTGTATCAGTACTGTGCATGTCTGGACCATACAGTATATCAGCTCTGCTCTGTTACTGGTGACCTATGACCTGTAAATATTGTGTCACACAGGACTGTACAGAGCCTGGGCAGTCAGTACAGTGCTGTGCTCTCACCAGTCTGCAAATCTTGCTGCGTCACAGCCTCCTCCAGTCACCAAACCTGCTCTGCACTCTCTGAATCAACAGCCAGAAGACGAGACACTCCACAATTTACTAACTGTTTTCCTTGCGGACAGTCTCTGCCCGGCTCACCCCCTGACATCTCGCCCCATAACTAAAACTCCAATTTATATCTCTCTTGGCTGAAAAGAACAAGCTTTCCACGCTGAAAAACAGCAGCCAGCAGAGAAATGTAATATTACGCAATAGTTTCTTCTAATGCATCGATCATTAAAGGGCTAGGTGGGCACCAGAGGGGGTCTTATGGTTAGGCATAGGTAGAGGGAGGGTTCAGTGTAAGAGTAGGCAGTTTTTATATATTACTGTCTCCCAGCGATTGGGTTTCCTCTACTTCCTGGTCATTTTGCAGGTGCTGTGCAGCCAGCCAATCACCATGCAGGGACTGAAGCTGCATGGTGATTGGCTGGCTGCAGGACACCTGCAAACTAACCAAGAAGTGGTTACCTGTAAATGATCCGATTGCCCAAACAATCGCCTGTCCGACCTGACCATTGCGGAAATGATTGTACAGGCCCACCAATGGAGGGGAAAGTGAGCCCCGTTTCTAGGGGCGAGCAAGGTGGGTGTCTGCCCAAGGGATTCCGCTAATCATGAAGTAGTGAGTGGCGCTGGAGACAGAGAAGCCACGTGAACCTCTCATGGAGCCTGAATGGAGGTGAGTTTTCACTATGACCAATTTCGCTGCAATAACTCTCTGCAGTGGAGGGGGAGAATGGAAGGGGGGGGGGCAAGGAGAGGGAGGAGTAGCCCCCCCCCCCTGTGCCTTTATCCCAGTGTGCCCGCTGCTCACCCCTCTTTTACTGTAATTCCCCAGCCTGCCAAAGGTATTCGAGGATGGAGGGGGGGCACCTATACCTGGCTACCTATACCAGGCTACCTATACTGGGGCACCTATACCTGGCTACCTATACTGGGGCACCTATACCTGGCTACCTATACTGGGGCACCTATACCTGGCTACCTATACTGGGGCACCTATACCTGGCTACCTATACTGGGGGCACCTATACCTGGCTACCTATACTGGGGCACCTATACCTGGCTACCTATACTGGGGGCACCTATACATGGCTACCTATACTGGGGGCACCTATACCTGGCTACCTATACTGGGGGCACCTATACATGGCTACCTATACTGGGGCACCTATATGTCTACCTATACTGGGGGCACCTATACATGGCTACCTATACTGGGGGCACCTATACATGGCTACCTATACTGGGGCACCTATACCTGGCTACCTATACTGGGGGCACCTATACCTGGCTACCTATACTGGGGCACCTATACCTGCATACTTATACTGGAAATTTGTATCAACCATTGTGGATCACCACTTTTAACAGTTCCCGATCCGATCGATTGCACCTTGTAATGTTCAGGAGATTGTATCATTAATGGGCACCTTTGGTACACCCAGGAGGGATGGATTTAGGTAAAATGGGGCACTGTGCAGAATTGAATGACACCCTATACCCCCCCCCCCCCCCCCCACACACACACACACACACATTTTAGTGCTGTATTAGTAGTTATGTGATTGTAACCTCTGCAATCACTGACAAGAGGCCCCTACGAAGCTCTGGCACCCTGGACACTGGCCCGGTGTACCCCCATGGAAGCGTCGGTCCTGGATGCCCCCTCCCCTTCACCCCTGCACCGTGGCGCAGCACAATTAAGCACTGCAGCCCTCCCTCGTGGCAGCTAAAGGGTTATGGGATGTCGTCTGCGGCGCAGAGTGCTGGATTTCATTTCACAGTCCGATGGTCCCGTTCCTCTCCTTTGTTTCACCCTTTTTATTGTTATTAATTCCTTCCCTGGTTCTCTGGCTGCACGGAGAGGGATGGAAGGAGGAGGCGGCGGAGGAGGAGGGAGGGCAGAGGATGCAGTTAATTTCTGTGCCGTCCACAGTGAGAAATATGGTCTAGCGGCACTGCAGCACCTCTCTGCAGAGTCTCTGTCACCACGGGAACGTCAGGCTGCCGGGGGGATGATGTCACTGTGTATTTCCCTTTGTCTTCCCGTCGTGTCACCTGTGCCGTGCCTTCCCAGAGACGCCACAGGACACACTCTACAGAGTCACAGCCAGATCATCGACAAGGCAAACATAGAGCGGTGCCTAGGGCCTGGAGAAAGTCTAGGGGCCTGGTGTATGCTAGCCCCCATCATATCTTACTAAAAAAAAACAGGTGACCACCTCTAAATCATCTTCATCTTAATCCTTTTCTGCTTCTGTACATAGACTTTACTTTGGTAGACAGGGCCTCTTCGTACCATAATCGAGCTCATGCTAAATCATGCTCAGATTACTTCCTGATCAATCATTTCCTGTGCCGGATACTGGGGGTCTTGCTGTAAATACATAATAATAATATGGTAGGACATTGGACTATGACTACCTATACTGGAGGGAAAGGGGGAGGAGTCATGTGGCTACCTATACTTGGGGGGTGGGGAGGGGTCATCAGGCTACCTATACTAGAGGGAAAGGGGGGGGGGGGGTCATCTCACTACCTATACTGAAGGGGGGTGGCTGGTGACAGTGGCCTAGGGCAGTAAGGAGTACAAATCCAGCCCTGACTATGGTAGGATTAGAGTGTACTACCCCAAAACTTGCACATAAGGCATTTAATACCCGACCGGTTTCAGCCTTACCCCTGACGACATTGCAAGGCTGAAACCGCCGGTTGGTTTGGAGAGTAGGTAAATCTTTACACTAAACTGCACTGAGCACAATATGTGCACTGTTTACATGCACATTGCTGCAATAGGGTCCTGTCTGCAAGGACCCACAATGTAAGTTTGCTGTGTTCCTAGTGTTTTTACGTGTACAATAAATACATACAGTATACAGTATCTGATACCACTTTATTTCTATGTGGTGGTGGCCACCACCTCTAAGTCTTGTTCTGCACTGGGTGGCAGCAGGAAGCAGATGTTCTGAGTGTGAAATCTCAGAACGAGGTTATTGCTACAGCACTGAGGTTGGATATCTATATGCACCTTTGTGGAATAGGAGCCTCTGGCAGCATTAAACGTTAAGGTTCCGCCCAGGGGAGGTACTTCCAATAAGCAACGTGAATCATGTGCTTCAGGATAGCAACAATTATAAGACGGCAAGAGGCGGCTCCTCTCCCCAAATGTCCCTTTCCTCGCACTCCCTGTCACCCCCTCACTAGATGCACAGTGCCGCTTTACTCACCCGCTCTCAGTGTCCCAGCGATGGGATCCCTATCCACCAGTCCAGTGTTCTCTATCTATGGTTACAGCGGTGCCTCATGTGACCCGTTACCTGCTGCCGGGTCCCATGAGGCTTCGCTGTAGTCAGAGAGGAAGCAGGACTTCCCGTGTGGCTGGTCATCCCATCACTAATCTGCTGAGAGTGGGTGAGTGATGTGGTGCAGGTGCAGAACATACACGGCATCCTGGGGATCAGATGCTGCCGGCCAGCAGGGAGGAGATGCTGTCTTGGAGGAAGCAGAGGGGGGTGACCGTAGTGCCAGAGCCTGCAAAGCACAGCAGGATGTGTCTCACCTCTCCGGTCCAGGTTTTCACACAGGGCTGGAGGGGCATCTTCGCAATGTATTGCTTCAGGTGGCAAAAAGTCTGGAATCAGCCCTGGTTCCACCTTTGTGTTTGAGACCGCCTGTATTACCCAACTTTATTGATAGATTTTGGATGACTTCACCACAATTTAAGGTAGGGGTGCAAAGCAAATGGTCTTCCAGAAGGGGTATTCATCGTTTCCTGTTTTGCTTTATACAACTGAAAGTTTCTGCTGAGAATGTTGAAAGTTTGCCGTCTGCCGCGCGGGAACCATAGAAACTGCGTCCTGCTGGGTCTGTGTGAACATTCCATAATTAACTGGAGACGTTCGGTGATTGTCCTCCATCAGGCGAAATTTGAATACTTCCTGTAGGGCGCAGTGGATGCTTTGAAAGACTGTACATTTAACCAAATAAATTAGATAGTCATTATGTAAAACTGTCATAATTTCACTGGTGCAATTGAGGGCATCAAATCTTTCAAACATTGAGTTTGTTTTCAAAGCATAAGAGCGTGTTCGTACTGAAGAGTGCTTAAAATCATGTAAAACTATTCTCTGATCAATAATACCATGTATCTTAAAGTGGTCTGAAAGCCAGCATTTCTACATTGCTCTAAAAGATTCCTCACAGCTTAAAAGCTACCTTCCCAGAATTTTTTTTTTTAGCAGAACATCACTGAAATGGTTATCCAAAGCCCTTTGTCCTGCTATTCTGCTTTAAATCCGCATCCAAACTGGAGATAACAGTATATTTGTTTACATTCCAATGTTGTTACAATGTGTGTAAACACAGTGTAACGGGGAAAAGGAGCTCTCTTTGAAGTTCTCTGTGCTTTAAGCACACAAACAGCTCAGAACAGCTCCTTAGAAGATGTTAATATATAATAAAAAGCAGTTTGCATAAAATGCAATGGCAGGTTTCAGGGCAAGATAAACTATACTTTGTAAACAGGCAATATTACTTATGCACAAAAGCAGATAGGATAACTGTATGAGTAATAAAAAGTAGGAAAACACATTTCTTTGTTACAACTGATACAAATCCTGCAATTAATCTGCAGTGTGTCTACTTCCTGCTTTTATGGAAGCAGACATATGGTTAACATCCTGCGTTTACAAATTAGCTGCTCTGCTGAGTCAGCCAGCTGGCTTAGCTGAGAGATCTAATTGCAATTGTGATTAGTCACAGATGAGGGGGAATTAGACAGGCTGAACTCTCTAAATACATACAGGGTGCATTTCTCTCTGTTTTCCTTCTGTCCTGTGCAAGAGGTCAGGTCCACTTTCAAAAGGTAATAAATATGGCAGCCTCCGCATCCCTCTCACTGCAGTTGTCCTTTTAAATTTTTGCTTTAAACCTATGAAGCCAGTTTATAGGCCTCAAGCAGCCGCGTTGCCTTTCATTAAACAATACCGTATATATTATACCGCCATATATCAGCCCGAATCAATTCCACCTTGCCCTTCAATCACGTATCTTGTCAATAAATATTCATAAGGAAATATATTCAGAATTACGAGGCTGTCAAGGGCCTAAAAATAGCTCTCCTGCTTAAGCAGTGTAAATCTTCTCGCTTTTTTTTTTTTTACCTAAAATTTCATTTTTTCCCCCCAGTGTTTTTTCGTTCAGCAATAATTGTAGCGCCGCTGTGCATGCCGATGAGTCCACGTGACCTCCCCGCGCAACGATTGGCCGCCCGACCCTGGATCATTAGCATGTCCCGGGGGAGGCAGGCGGCGTTGCCGGTGCGGTGAAATATGCCAGGTGATGAGTGTACAGAAAATATCCGAGCATTGCTCCTGTGAGTCGGCAGAACCGCGGTGACCCGCTCTCCCTCTCTCTGCTTAATTACATTCACTGTACGCTTTTCTGCTGATTGAATTATTTTGCAGTCTGCTGGACTGAATCATAAATTGTGACCCAGCCAAGAATTTGATTGGATGGTGAATGGATTTCAGCAGATTAACAATAGCGGGCTGAGATGGACGCAGGCGTTCCGTATAAATCACAAGTACTTTTTTTTAAGCGCGCTCCTAATAAAGATATCCAAAGCAAACCCAAATCGCCCCCTTATCAGTCATTGAATATAAACGCTCAGTGAGCGTCCCCTACAGCGCTACGGAAGATGTTGGCGCTATATAAATACAAAATAATAATAATAATATACTTTCCCTGTGGTTTTGGGTCGCCCCGAGCCAATCAGAAATAAGATGCCATTCTGCAACACGTGTGCTGGAATCTGATTGGTTGAGGACTTTCCTTTGCCTCCTGTTTGTACACATCAACTATTTATGTTATTAAATAAAGCAAGGAGTGTTTATGAGAGCCGCCAGGGAAAAGCTGTAATTTTATCCATAAACAATAGTTACGTGACCTCAAATGCCACGGCGATGCATTTCAGCGTGCTTTATTGTGTTACCTTCTGTAAAATTGCCTTTATAAATATTTATGGAGCAGGCCATTTTGCTTTCATCAACAGAGTAAAAGCGGATCCTTTTCCATAAACAACAGAAGTCCCCAGATCACGGTTATTCTGCAACCCAAGCGTCTGCGGCGTCCGCAGCCATTTGCCGGTGATTTGTTAGGCGCGCCACAATCAAGGGGAGACAAAGCGAATGAGGCTGGGCTCTGCCACCTGTAATATCAGCTCATCTGTGCCGCCTGTCTGCATGCAAAGGGTACCCGCTTCATAGTGAAGTGTATAGCTGCGTACCCAGGGCCGGTTCTCTCACGAAGCAAGGTGAAACATTTGCATCAGGCGCAGATATTACAAGGGCAGCATTTTTGTACTGTGTGTTTACTCCTTTGCGAGAAGAGTGTGAGGTGATGAGGTCATCATTGGGGAAAAGCAGCTTGTTGTGCTGTGTGAGGAGTCTGACAGTGAGTGAGGAGGGGGGAGGCAGGAGAGCAGCAGTGTTTCATTTGACTTGCACAGCAGAAGGTGGCACTGCTGTCCTGACTGAGGAGGAATGGAGTAGCTGAGGGTGAGCAGTATGTTTGTCACAGACTCACAGTCGGCCAGTGTGCTATTGTGTTGAGCTGCAGCATGTCATGTGAGAACATTAAATGAAGCAGAATCATTTGTCGGTGCTGTGCGATCATTCCAAATCGTGAAAGGGGGGGGGGGCATCCTCACAAGTTTGCCTCAGGCAGGAAAAAGTCTAGAACTGACCCTGTGCGCACCCATTGGACACAAGCATCAGCTGCAACAATCATTTGTGATCATTTCAGGTGCTGTCAACCAGCGCCGGCCCTAGACTGATTGCCGCCTGAGGCAAACTTCGGAAAAATCGCGCCCCCCCCCCCAGCCGTGGGTGGGGGGCCGCTGAGCTGGAGGGGGTAGCAGGCAGGAAGAGGGTATTGGGCACAGCGGCCCCCCTATCTGCGCTCCCCCTCCTGCTTTTAGCCGCTACTGGAAAGAGGCAGCGGGAGGGGATGACTCACCTCTTCCGCGTTCCAGCGTGCGTTCCACTGTCATCACTTCCTGCAATGCCATCCACTTACAATACAGTGGGCGGCATTGCTAGAAGTGACGGCAGTAGAATGCACGCTGGAATGCAGGAGAGGTGAGTAGTCCCCGCCCGCTTCCTCTTACCAGTAGCTGCTAAAAGCTGGAGGGGGAGCGCAGATAGGGGGACCCAGGCGAGGGAGGGGGGATCCAACCCCCCTCCCCATCGCTGTGCCCAATACCCCCTTCCTGCCCGCTACCCCCTCCAGCTTGGCAGCCCCCCACACCCACAGGCAGGCGGGTGTCGCCCCCCCAGAAGTGCCGCCTGAGGCATTTGTTTCACCCCGCCTCATGGATGGACCGGCCCTGCTGTCAACTGTCTGTACAATCACCCTCTGACCTTGCCTACTACTTCCTTTTCTGTAGACCACTGTGTTAGATGAACTTCAGCCGACTGCCATAACCTTTCCCAATTGTGAATTATAGTTGAGTACCTCCTGCTAAAAAAAATGGACCGAGATGAATGAACAAAATGCTAACATTTGTATTGCACTTGACTTTTCTCCTGTTGGACTCAAAATGTTCAACCCACGTTAGGTAAGTATCTGTTTTTGTTTTGTTTTTTAAATATTTGACTTCAAACTCCCTTAAAAAAAAGCCCAGCAGCCTCTGCTGATCATGTTTGTCCTCCATCCTTAGTAAACCAACCCCAGTGACTTGGTGGATACCTTGGCTACCTAAGAATGGCTGCTATTGCTCAGCTACATGACAGATCCCCTTTAGGTAGCTGCAGGTTCTACCCCCTGTGATTGTTCAGTGTGAAGGTGAAAAGACTTGATGGGTCACAGATTGTCCCCTCCGGGTGTCAGTTTGTCAGGGCCGGTCCTGGACTTTCTGCTGCCTGAGGCAAAGATCGTAAAGGCGCCCCCCCCCCCCCCCCCAATATTTCTACAAAACATGAGCGGCGGCCGGCGGCGGCCGGCGGCAGCCGGCGGCAGCCAGCCAGCCTTATCATCATTATCGACACGGCACTAGGCAGCGTCACCAGCATGCAGCCTTGGAGGAGACAGGAGAGGCCGCAGAGCTCAGAGTCATCGGGCTCGGAGGCCGGCGGCAACAGTGCAGTTTCTAGGCTAAAATGCACCCAGGGCGAGGGTGTAAAAATTGCGCCCCCCCCCCGGTATAGGTAACCAGCTATAGGTCCCCCCAGAGTATAGGTGGCCAGGCATGGGTGAGCCAGTAAAGTTGCCCCCAGTATAGGTTAGCCAGGTAGTTGCCTCCAGTATAGGTAGCCAGTATAGTTGCCCCCAGTATGTTAGATAGGCAGGCACCCCCCCCCCCGGTATAAGTTAGATAAGTTTAGATAAGTAGGTGCCCCCAGTACAGGTTAGCTAGGTAGGTGCCTCCAATATAGGTAGCCAGTATAGTTGCCCCCAGCATAGGTTAGATAGGTAGGTACCCCCAGTATAGGTTAGTTAGGTAGGTGCCCCCAGTATAGGTAGCCAGTATAGTTGCCACCTGTATAGGCTAGCTAGGTAGGTAGGTGCCCCCAATACAGGTTAGATAAGTGCCCCCAGTATAGGTTAGATAGGTAGCTTCCCCCCAGTATAGGTTAGATTAGGTCGCTGCCCTTCAGTATAGGTTAGATTAGGTAGGTGCCCCCAGTACAGGTTAGATTAGGTAGGTGCCCCCAGTATAGATTAGATAGGTAGCTGCCCCCAGCATAGGTTAGACAGGTAGCTGCCCCCCAGCATAGGTTAGATAGGTAGCTGCCCCCCAGCATAGGTTAGATAGGTAGCTGCCCCCCAGTACAGGTTAGATTAGGTAGGTGCCCCCCAGTATAGGATAGATAGGTAGCTGCCCCCAGTACAGGTTAGATTAGGTAGGTGCCCCCCAGTATAGGATAGATAGGTAGCTTCCCCCAGTATAGGTTAAATAGGTAGCTGCCCCCCAGTATAGGTTAGATAGGTAGCTGCCCCCCAGTACAGGTTAGATTAGGTAGGTGCCCCCCAGTATAGGATAGATAGGTAGCTGCCCCCAGTACAGGTTAGATTAGGTAGGTGCCCCCCAGTATAGGATAGATAGGTAGCTGCCCCCAGTATAGGTTAGATAGGTAGCTGCCCCCCAGTGTAGGTTAGATAGGTAGCTGCCCCCCAGTGTAGGTTAGATAGGTAGCTGCCCCCCAGTATAGGATAGATAGGTAGCTGCCCCCCAGTATAGGTTAGATAGGTAGCTGCCCCCCAGTATAGGTTAGATAGGTAGCTGCCCCCCAGTATAGGTTAGATAGGTAGCTGCCCCCCAGTATAGGTTAGATAGGTAGCTGCCCCCCAGTATAGGTTAGATAGGTAGCTGGCCCCCAGTATAGGTTAGATTAGGTAGGTGCCCCCCAGTATAGGATAGATAGGTAGCTGCCCCTAGTACAGGTTAGATTAGGTAGGTGCCCCCCAGTATAGGATAGATAGGTAGCTGCCCCCAAAACAGGTTAGATTAGGTAGGTGCCCCCCAGTATAGGATAGATAGGTAGCTGCCCCCCAGTATAGGTTAGATAGGTAGCTGCCCCCCAGTATAGGATAGGTAGCTGGCCCCCAGTATAGGTTAGATTAGGTAGGTGCCCCCCAGTATAGGATAGATAGGTAGCTGCCCCAGTACAGGTTAGATTAGATAGGTGCCCCCCAGTATAGGATAGATAGGTAGCTGCCCCCAAAACAGGTTAGATTAGGTAGGAGCCCCCCAGTATAGGATAGATAGGTAGCTGCCCCCAAAACAGGTTAGATTAGGTAGGTGCCCCCCAGTATAGGATAGATAGGTAGCTTGCCCAGGTAGGTGCCCCCTCATAATGGCGGAGGGGGGAGCCGGAGCCGCGGTGAGGGCAGCCCGACCTCTCCCTCCCTCTCCCCGGGCCGCCCTCCATGCTCCCCCCTCGGACTTTAGGCAGCAGAGTTAGCGCGCAGGGAAGCGCTGCTGTACACAGTCACAGCCTGTTACTCACCTCCCTGGATCCGAATGCCGCTCCCGCCCTGCTGGTCTCCTCTCTGCAATGTAGCCGCTGATACATTACACACGCGGCTGCTTCCTGTTTACACAGGAAGCAGCCGCGTGTGTATCAGCCGGCTAGGCAGAGAGGAGACCAGCAGGGCGGGAGCGGCGATCGGATCCAGGGAGGTGAGTAACAGGCTGTGACTGTGTACAGCAGCGCTTCCCTGCGCGCTAACTCTGCTGCCTAAAGTCCGAGGGGGGAGCATGGAGGGCGGCCCGGGGAGAGGGAGGGAGAGGTCGGGCTGCCCTCACCGCGGCTCTGGCTCCCCCCCCCCCCGCTCAGTCACAGCCATTCATCTGATGCCGCCCCTCCACTTCCTGCCGCCTGAGGAACCCGCCTCACCCCGCCTCATGGGCGGGCCGGCCCTGCAGTTTGTCACCATCCCCGGAACGGCGGAACTAATGGCCTCTATATTTCCTGCATCCCCAGGAGCCGAGGATCCCACAGAGCTGTATGTTTGGGATAATCGGGCAACATTTCCTCTGCTATGGCAGAAAAATTGATGGAGGAAGCGAGCTTGCAGTATAAGAAATGGTTAAAAACCTTCACTTAACTTTAAGGGCTCGTTTCCACTAGTGCGGTGCCAATCACCGGGATTCCACCGCTGACGAAATCGCATGCGGATGCGATTCCGCGTGCGTTTTTTGCCATGATTTCGCATGCGATTTCGCATAGGCAGGGTATATGCGAATTTAACCATGTCACTACCTGGTTCAATTTACATTAGTTTTCATGCGAATTTGCACGCGAAATCGCGGCAAAAAACGCATGTGTGTTTTCCCTATCAAATACATAGCCTGAGAATCGCCTGCATTCCACGCGCAGGCGAATTCTGCAGGCTTTACCGTGCAGAAAAATCCTGCACAGAAAAACGCAGGAAAAAACTGACAAGTGGAAACAGGGCCATCCACTTGTATTGGTTATGCGAATCCGTATGCGGATTCGCTCTAGTGGAAACGGGCCCTAAAAGCAGAAGTATAGAAACATATTCAAGCCCCGCCATTGCCACATAACACCAATCCTTCGCTCACTACACCGGATAGCCTGAAAGCGGAGCTGAACTCCTGTCCTCTCTGCTCTAAAAGATACACAACAGCATCATAACCTTCAAACAAAATCATGTCTTTGTTACAGCTGATACAAATCCTAAAATAAATCGGCACAGTTTCTACTTCCTGATTCATGGAAGCAGACATATTGTTTACAGCCTGTGCTTTCAAATGGGCTTATCTGCTTATCTGTCATAGGCAGTCATGTGACACAGGGAGAGATCAAATGACAACTAGTGATTAGGCACAAATAAGGGGGATTAGACAGGCTAAACTCTCTAAATACATACAGGGTGCATTTCTGTTATGTTTTCCTTGTGTCCTGTGCAAGAATTCAGGTCTACTTTGAAGGACCACTATCACGAAAAATGGTAAAATACATGTAAACACGTACAAATAAGAAGTATGTTTCTCCCAGAGTAAAATGAGCCATAAATGACTTTTCTCCTATGTTGCTGTCACTTACAGTGGGTAGTAGAAATCTGACATTACCGACAGGTTCTGGGTTAGTCCATTGCTTCATGGGGAATTTCCGGGATGGCCTTTATTTAGGGTTGCCACCTCACCCCTTTAAATTCCGGCACATCTAAGTTATACAAGTTCTGGGGCTACTCACACACAATCAGTGCCCAAACTGCATCTAACTAGCCACAAAGGATGTATAATTCATATGTGTCGGTATTTAAAGAGAACCAGAGATGAAGCACCCTCTTGTATTTTACCTTATATATCAGTGGGAACATGACAGTAAACACCTAATCTGCTTTTTGTTTCATTGTTATCTGCTTAATCTGACTGTTATCACCTCTGATAAGAATCCCTGATTGAGCACTCAGTCTGGCTTTGCTACAGAATGATTATAGCTGAGTCTGTCTTCTCTGGTGTCTTTTCAAGCCCAAGCCTGCCCCTTTGTGGCTCTGCTATAATGACTCAGCTATAATTATTCCCTGCAAAGCCAGACTGAACGCTCAGTCCAGGATTCTTATCACAGCTGCTAACAGACACTTTTAGCAGTGAGGATGAAACAGAGAGCATGGTGTTTTCTCTAATGTTCTTACTGATATATATGGTAAAATACACAAGGGTGCTTCATCTCTGGTTCCCTTTAAAGGAATGAGGTGGCAACCCTGCCTTTATTGTTTATAAAGACACTTCCTGAAAAGGATTTATACAAAGATGCTGGCCAGCCTGCCTGCTCGCTGCACATTTTTTAGCAGTTGGACGGAGCAACTGCCATTCATTAAATGCTTTTGAAAATAAAGAAAACCCTGCAAATCCCCCATGAGGAGATGGGCTAGTTCAAAACCTGTCAGTTCTGTTAGATTTATACTCCCTACAGTAAGTGACAGCAGCATGGGAGGTAAGTAATGTATGGCTCGTTTTACTCTGAAAGAAACATACTGCTTATTTGTATGTATTTATATGTATTCTAAATTTTTTCGATTTTCACGCTAGTGGTCCTTTAAAATGGAGACTTCTTTTCAAAATTGGCATGCTAACATTCACATCCCTACATGACCCAGGCCGCGGTTACCTGAAGGATTTGTTGCACCTGCGTCACGCCTCTCACAACCTCAAATCAAAAGGATCCAATAACTTGACCACCCCCAGAGTCCAACTAAAAACCTTTAGAGCCAGAGCTTTCTGTCATGCTTCCCCTACCCTCGGGAATGTGAAATGTCTTGCCAAACTTCATCAAGAGAGTTCCTACCCTGGAGACGGTTGAATCAAAACTGAAAAGCTACCTGATTTATGGTGACTTAACTATTTCCCCTGTACACATCTCTGCGCGAAGCTCTGTGTTCAGTAAGCCAACACCTACCCAGCAAGGAGTCCTTGGGGAAGACTCCCTAACACTGCTACTGCCTACTGAGCGCGCCCTAGTGGCTGCAACTCAAGCGCTTTGAGTCCGCCAGGAGAAAAGCGCAATATGAATCTTATTTGTCTTGTCTGTTTCAGAAGGTACCCAGTTCTGTTGGGGGAAAAGTAGTTTCCTGTTCCACAATAGGCGAGGTCCCGTGAAATTCTGCTCCGGCAGGTGTGAGTTTCTGCTATAGGAGGGTTAAGGGTCACCTCTGGGATGCATGCAGTTCCAGGTGGTCGGATTGTCCATCTGTTGGGTAATATTGAGGTGCCACCAAGTTCAGGGCCAGATTTGTACTCTTTACCGCCCAAGGCCAATGTCACCAGCCGCCCCCCTTCAGTATAGGTAGCGAGATGACCCCTTCCCCTTCCCTCCAGTATAGGTAGCCAGATGACCCCTCCCCTCTTTCCTCTAGTATAGGTAGCCAGATGACCCCTCCCCTCTTTCTCTCTAGTATAGGTAGCCTGATGACTCCTCCCCTCTTTCTCTCTAGTATAGGTAGCCAGATGACCCCTCCCCTCTTTCCTCTAGTATAGGTAGCCAGATGACCCCTCCCCTCTTTCTCTCTAGTATAGGTAGCCTGATGACCCCTTCCTCTGCCGTATAGGTAGCCAGATGACTTCCTTAATCCCTCCCTTTCCCCCTCCCCCTTTCAGTACAGCTCGTCTCCACACCGCAGCAGAAGCTTCCTCTTCCTATCCGTCTCCAATGCTGCCCAAGGCCATAGCCGCCCGCCACAAAGCCAACGTGCACAGAGAGCAAGGTGGCCGCTGCACAGGTGGTTGGCAGCAGGGAGATTAGGCGCTCTCCTGATCTCCCTGCATTGCAGCATTTGCAAGCTTGCAAATGCTGCACCAGTTTAGTCTGCTGCTTTGGTGCCCTTCCTCCTGTGGTGCCCTAGGCCATGGCGTAGATGGCCTAGGCCTAAATCCGAATCCGGCCCTGATGAAGTTTTGTTTGCATATCAGCTTCTGAGATCGAGATTCAGCTCGGGTCTCGAGAATATGAATTTGAAACTCAAATTAGGTCTATTAAAAAATACAATTAAATTTGGAGTTTTCCCTTAGACTTAATTTCGTCCCCTTTAAGTGAAATAAGTTGGGAAACCAATTGTTTCCCAATCAGTTCCATGGCAGCTCTTCCCAGTGATAGGGAGCTTCTCTCCTCTTCACAGCCCATCAAGTAAACATGTGTCGCGGATATTCCTCTAACCAGGCCCTCGCGACTCGCTATTTGCATGCAGCTGCTTGGACATGCTTGGCAAAGTCTGTGGTCGGAGGTTTTACTGAACCTTCCTGCGCAGTGGGCATTGTCCCAAGTTCCTGCTCGCTATGCGGGAGGGAGGTTAGGACTGACCGTGTCATATCTAATACCGAACGACAGGGTCAGCTCACAGCAGAGTTTAATTACCTGGCTTGTGTACAGCGATGAGCGTATGGTTTATAGGGAAGGATCAGAACCAAAAGCGTTAAGTGTGTGGGAGTCACATCATAGTAATAGTGCAGTATGTGGAACTGTGCTGGCCAGAAAAGACTACACCTCAGTCTTCTTCAGAGCACTCTCCGGAAACGAAATGCTGGTGCCTTCAGCAACAATTCTTTTCTCTTCTAATTTCACAGTGAACATAATGCAGTGAAGGAAGATGATAGATGAAGAAGATATTTTGAAGGTCTTAGCGTATTTTCAAAGTGCCGTATATTTACAGTGGATCTACAAAGGCTGTACAGAAAGGAACACCTGTTTGCCATTTTCTCTGAAACTATTAACTCAAATGTGATGCTTTTACGCCACCAGATAGAGTAATTCTTTCTGCATGGCTGGCATAATTTCGATATCACTAGGTGTTGCGGAACCATGGTTGGGAAGCAGTAACTAAGAGCAGTCATGGAGTTCTTGACTAAAAAAAATTTATTTTTGGTCTTCTTCCATGGCCTCCACCAATTGGTTTGAACACCAGACGGGAAACCAAAACTGATCATTGGCTTACTTAGGGTGCGGGCGGCAGAGGGATTAACTCACCTTGGTCTCCACCTCTAGTCGCAGCGTTCCTCGCCCCTCTGCATCCTCATGATACTTTCTCCTTATGCTCACAATACTTCCTTTTCCCGACTCTGGACAAGGAAGTATCAGGAGGATGTAGAAGAGCATGGATCGCTGCGGCCAGAGGCGGAGACCAAGGTGAAGTAACCCCCTCTGCTGCGGCCAGCATACAGCAATGCTCAGTTTCCATTCCAATGCTGCATTTTGTGTACACCAGCTCATCTTTAATGTGTAGCGTGTTTATGTGTTGTAAAGTGTATGTGTAATTGTAGCATGTGTATCCAGTGGCTGGATAGTGTACTGGTTAAGGGCTCTGTCTCTTCCTGTTCAGAAAGAGACAGAGCCCTAGTAAGTAAGGAGGCATACATCAAATAAGGTCGCCTGGAAAAAAAGGGTATGGAGAATAGCCGAAATGTTAAGATATTGTCTATAACAATATTTTTATTGTTTCTTAATCGTTATCTGAGATAAAATAATAATGGTAATAAAAATGTCAAAATATCGTCTATAACAATGAAAATATATGGACAGTCATAATAAGCATAGTAAAACATTGACAAATATTACTGATATTTTACTACAACTAAACCTAACCCTACTCTCACACAGAACCCTCTCTCTACCGATGCCTAACCTTAAGACCCCCCCTGGTGGTGCCTAACCCTTAGCCCCCCTGGTGGTGCCTAACGCTTAGACCCCCCCTGGTGGTGCCTAACCCTTAGACCTCCCCTGGTGGTGCCTAACCCTTAGACCCCCCCTGGTGGTGCCTAACCCTTAGACCCCCCCTGGTGGTGCCTAACCCTAAACCCCCCCTGGTGGTGCCTAACCCTAAGACCCCCCTGGTGGTGCCTAACCCTAAGACCCCCCTGGTGGTGCCTAACCCTAAGACCCCCCTGGTGGTGCCTAACCCTAAGACCCCCCTGGTGGTGCCTAACCCTAAGACCCCCCCTGGTGGTGCCTAACCCTAAGACCCCCCCTGGTGGTGCCTAACCCTAAGACCCCCCCTGGTGGTGCCTAACCCTAAGACCCCCCTGGTGGTGCCTAACCCTAAGACCCCCTGGTGGTGCCTAACCCTAAAAACCTCCGCTGCAAATAACGTTTATACAAAAAGTGATACATTTCCAACATAATAAAGTTCAAAACAATAATAATCGATATTATAATTCTCAAAACAAATTTCAAAACTATATTTACAGAAGCACTAATTCTCAAAAATAAAAAATTTAATTGGACCGGCGTTCGCTATTTATCAGGCCCCCAAATTTCTTCTTTGGCGCCCAATAGCCGATATTTTGCATTAAAGTCTATGGGGCGCCCAAATAGTCCATTAGCCCCAGGCGCCCAAATGTCCGGATTCTGTAAGGAGATCTTGGGCAAGACTCCCTAACACTGCTACTCCCTATAGAGCGTGCCCTAGTGGCTGCAGCTTTGGCGCTTCGAGTCCGCCAAGAGAAAAGTGTGATATAAATGTTATATGTGTTGTCATGTAGTGTGTATGCAATGTCTGGTGTATATGTATGTGGTGTTTGAGTATGGGTTGTAGTGTTGAGCATGTTGCAGTGTGTAATGTGTGTTGTTTGTAGTAAGTGTGGAGTGTATGCACATTTGCGTGTGTCCAGTATATGTACATCATTATTTTTCAATCATACAACATAATCTGTTAGTTGCCAGAGCTGTGTCTATTTGCGAGGCTGTCACGTTAAATTATCTTTTTTATTTTTTTCCACTTTGTTTTTGTTTTTTATTGCTCTGTTTTCCTCACACCTCTTGCGTTATAGTATATGTTACAGAGGGGGGGGGGGGGGGGGAGTAACCCTGACAACAAAGTCATAGTGCGTGTGGAGCCGCTGAGAGGATAAAATCAAATGAGCGATCATGATGAAAATTGTAATCAAATTGAACACAAACATGTAATGTTTGAGGTGAGGATAAGGTGATCCGTCATTTTCGAGCGTGGTGGCGCGTACGGCGGCACGGCGTCTCTGTAACCTGTGTTTAGAGGTGAACCATAACTGTGCTGCAGCTTGATGATATGTGTTTTAGCTTCGCCTCCTAAAACTGTTATCAAATAACCTTTGACAGGGCCTGCCTGAGCGCAGGTAATTGTGTTGACAACCTTCGTGCCTGGCAGGCAGAGTGGAACGCACTGAGGCGGGAGAATGAGTCACCGCTGAGGAGACGTACTGCAGCTAGGATGTGTAGGCCCGGCTCAATACAATGTGAGGAATCCTCTGGGACTCTCAGGAATATCGATGCATAGACAATATCGTTGGTTTGCTCGTAGCAATTAACTGTATACAAGCCTTCCTTTCTAATCCTGACGGCTACTGTGGCAAACGCCTGTATTTTTAAATACACTTTTTAAAGGGGCACTATGGCGAAAAAATGTTAAAATTTTAAATATGTGCAAATGTGGGGGATTCTCTGGGATTTATTTATTTTCAAAAGCACTTAGTGAATGGCAGTTGCTCTGTCCAACTGCCAAAAAACTGTGTAGCGAGCAGGGAAGCTGGCCAGCATCATTGTTTAAATCCTTTTTAGGGAATATTTTTATAAAGAATGAAAGCCTTGCTGAGAATCCCCTATGAAGAGATGGACTAGTCCAAAACCTGTCACTTCTGTCAGAATTCCACTACCTACTGTAAGTGACAGCAGCATAGGAGAAAAGTCATTTATGGCTCATCTTACTCTGGAAAAAACATACTTCTTATTTGTCTATCTAGCACATATTTTAAATTTTACACTTTTTTTTGCCATATTGCCCCTTTAAGTAAAATATATTAGGCTTGATGATTTGCATAGTATGCAAATTACCCCCCCCCCCCAAATCCCTCCTTCCTGCTCTGTAGTGTGTCCCTTCTTCAGTGTCCTCAATGCTAGACAGGGCCGGGCCGAGGCATAGGCTGGAGAGGCTCCAGCCTCAGGGCGCAGTGTAGGAGGGGGCGCAGAATTCATTCAGCTGTCATTCCTAATTGTGTTTGAAGCAGAAAGAAATAAGAAAAGGGGATACATGGCAGTGACTGCAAGCCAGATAACTAGATATTAAGGTGTTGGGGAGGTTGTGGGCCCTGTGGCGCCTCTTAGTCTAATAGCAATCAGTGTGTGACAGCTGGGGTGGCAGGGATGGAAGGGCGCACTTTGGTGTCTCAGCCTTGGGTGCTGGAGGACCTTGTCCCGGGTCTGATGCTAGATGCTGCTTGTGTGCCCTTTCTTCGGCGCTCTTGTGTGCCAGCTTGCTCCTGTAACCCTAGTAGCGTGGCCCAGCTTCCTTCAGTGCCCTCAGTATCGTGTGCCAGGTTCCTCTTGTAACCATAGTAACTTGTGTCAGCCTTCTTTTCCCTGCACTCCCAGGTTTGTGTGCCAGCTTCCACCTGTACTACAAGTAGCGTGTGCTAGCATTGTCCATTTCTTCCAGTAATCTGTGCCACCTTCCTGATGCACCCCCAGAAGTATGTGCCAACTTTCCACTGTGCTAACAGCAGTTAAAGGGGCACTATGGCGAAAAATTGTAAAATTTCAAATATGTGCAAACATAAACAAACAAGAAGTACTTTTTTACAGAGTAAAATGAGCCATAAATTACTTTTCTCTTATGTTGCTGCCACTTACAGTAGGTAGTAGAAATCTGACAGAAGCAACAGGTTTTAGACTAGCCCTTCTCTTCATAGGGAGATTCTCAAGGATTTATTTATTTTCAAAAGCACTTAGTGAATGGCAGTTGCTCTGTCCAACTGCCAAAAAACTGTGTAGTGAGTAAGGGAAGGTGGCCAGCATCATTGTTTAACCTCCTTGGCGGTAACCCGGTAACGCGGGGTAGCCGCTACTGAGGATCACATGGCCCCGGGATGGTTAAAAAAAAAAATGGTGCCATACGCTTTAGCTAGCGGTTCACTAGCTAAACGTATGCTCAAAGTTGCTCCTGTCCCCCACGATCGCCCGCAATAGCTTCCGGTGTATGTACCCCCCAGCATTCCCATGCCGGCGCAGCTGCCCAATTGACTCCAGGCTTCGCGATGACGGGGATCGGGATTGCAGATGACGTCATCTCCTATCGGCGCCATAGCAACGCCGGAAGCCGATCGGGAAACTGCGTTTTTGTAGGATCGAGGCGAGGTACGTATAGCCGGTGGCGATCAGCGGGCATGGATTGGGGACCGGAGCAACGCTTAGCTAGCTAAATGCTAGCTAAAGCGTTTAAAAAAACTTTGGACAAAAAAAACCTCCCGGCGGACGCAGCCTCAGAAACTGCGTACCGCCAAGGGGGTTAAATCCTTTTTTAGGGAATATCTTTATAAAGAATAAAAGCCTTGCTGAGAATCCCCAATGAAGAGATGGACTAGTCCAAAACCTGTCACTTCTGTCAGATTTCTACTACCTACTGTAAGTGACAGCAACATAGGAGAAAATTAATTTATAGCTCATTTTACTGTGGGAAAAAAATGTAGTTCTTATTTGTCTACGTTTGCACATATTTTAATTTTTCAATTTTTTGCCATAGTGCCCCTTTAACCACTTCACCATATCTGGACGCATATATCCGTCCAGATAGGCAGTGGTGCTGGAGCCGTGTGGTGCGCGCGATCGGGCGCGCGCCCGCGCGCGCCCCCGCTGCCTCCCGCTGCCCCCCCGATCAGTGAATGGGAATATAATTCCCATTCACCGATCCAAGTCCCCGGCAGAAATACCGACGCTTTCTCATCAGAGAGCGTGGTATTTCTGCCCCCAGGAAACAACTTCTCTTCATTTTAGTTCCTAGATGCGACATCGTTCGCATCTAGGAACTTTTTGAATGTGGCCATCTTGTGGCCAAATAGTAAACTGCACCCACATACCTGAATTGAATAAAAAATACATTATTTTACATCTAAAATTGGCTATTTACCTCCCAAACTAAAATTACCCAAATACATTTTTGTATTAAAAAAAATAATAAAAAAAAATTACAATTAAAAAAAAAAAAACTACATAAATAGTTACCTAAGGGTCTGAACTTTTTAAATATACATGTCAAGAGAGTATCTTATTACATTTTTTAAAATTATAAGCTTGTAAATAGTGATCGACGCAAATTGAAAAAATGCACCTTTATTTCTAAATAAAATATCGGCGCCATAAATTGTGATAGGGACGTAATTTAAATGGTGTAATAAGCGGGACAAATGGGCACATAAAATACATGGGTTTTAATTACTGTAGCATGTATTAATTTTAAATTATAATGGCTAAAAACTGAGAAATAATGTTTTTTTTCCATTTCTATCTTAATCTTCCTGTTAAAATGTATTTACAGTAAAGTGGCTCTTAGCAAAATGTACTACCTAAAGAAAGCCTAATTAGTGGCGGAAAAAACGAGATATAGATCAATTAATTTTGATAAGTAGCGATAAAGTTATTAGCGAATGAATGGGAGGTGAACATTGCTTGGATGCATAAGATTTTCGAAGCTGTAGGCTGAAGTGGTTAAAGATGCTGTTTCTCTCTAAGAAATTGGTTATAATTATTAGTAGATGTTTTTATATATCACTAACATATTTTGCAACACTTAACAGAGTACAGAATTGTGTCACTGACAGTCCTCAGAGGAGCTCACAACCTAACCCTACCGTAGTCAAAGGGCTTGATTCACAAAGCGGTGCAAAGTGTTTGCACGCCAGTGAAAAGCCCCTTATCACGCCTAAACTCACTTTAGGCGTGATAAGAAGAAACTCGCGCGAAGTTACCGCGCGTACGTGCGCGCGCAGCACCCGACGCTTCGCGCGAAGCTCCCATTAAACCCTATGGGACTTTGCGCGCGCTCTCACGCGCGAACGCGCGTACGCGCGGTAACTTCGCGCGAAGAGCAGGAAAAAGCGGTGATAACTCAGTGGTGAAAAGGTCATCACGCCTAAAGTCTTTTAGGCGTGATAACTGGGTTATCACCGCTTTGTGAATCAAGCCCAAAGTCTAATGTCCTATCGTATTATTATTATGTATTTATATAACACTGACATCTTCTGCAACACTTTACAGAATACATAGTCACTGACTGTCTTCAGAGGGGCTCACAATCTAATACCTATCATAGTCATAGCCTAATGTCTGACCATATTATAACTAAGTATTTACGGTATATAGTATTGCTATCTTCTGCAGCACTGTACAGAGTACATAGTCATGTCACTGACTGTCCTCAGAGGAGCTCACAATCTTATCCTACCATAGTCATAGTCTGATGTCCTCCCATTATTATGTATTTACTATATATAGCACTGTCATCTTCTTCATTGTTTTTTGCTAGATACACACGATACAATTTTCTGTTAGATTTACCTGCCAGATTAATTTTTTTCCCAACATGTTCAATCTTAATTTCGATAAATTTTCCGATTGATTTTCTGATCGATTTCCATTCACATCTATGGAAATCGATCGGAAAATGCATTACAATTAAGATTGGACATGTTAGAAAAAAATTGACCTGGCAGGTAAATGTAACAGAAAGTTGTGTTGTGTGTACCTAGCATTACAGAGTACATAGTCAATATGTACTGTCCTCTGAGGAGCTCACAATCTAATCCCTGCCATAGTCATAGTCTAATGTCCTACCATGTTATTATTATGTATTTACTGTGTATATAGCCCTGACATCTTCTGCAGCACTTTACAGAGTACATAGTCATGTCACTGACTGTCCTCAGAGGAGCTCACAATCTAATTGTACCATTGCCCTAGTCTAATGTCCTCCCATATTATTATTATGTACAGTATTTATATAGCACTGATATCTTATGTCACTGACTGTCCTCAGAGGAGCTCACAGTCTAATCCTACCACAGTAGTGTAGTGGGAATCACAAAGCTCTTTAGTGTAAAGAGATTGGATAATACAGAGTGAGAGAGTCTGGTAATATCTATACAATCCTTGTATTTCTGTGTCAGTGTTGAGGTTGCTGGGGAATTATTAAGTGATATAACTGCAGAAGCCAAAGTGTCCTTGACAGAGGGAGGAATGGAGGCAGATGAGGGTTACAATAAGACGCTGGTTGTAGAGAAGAGGATGTGACAGTCAATAAAGGCTGAGGTGGAATCGTGTTAGAGGCAGAGATAGGAGAGCGCAGACCGGGCACTGGGATGGGAGCCATAATGATATGTGGCCTTGCACTGCCTCAGGCCATGGATCTCACGCCAGATGGCAGCTTCTATTCATTGATTCTCCCACCACCACAACTGGCAGGAAGGTCACGTGACCTGCATGCTACTTCCTGGAGGGCAAAATCACGATACAGGCTACAGAATCCCCATGGATTTCCTTGTGGACTTAGCTTAGGCCCTAAACATAGAACACAAGTAATAAAAATTACTATATAACTTCATTTTGTAAACACACTTCACTAGCAGAGGATGTGACCGCATCAGGGCCCTTGTGCCAGAGGGGCCCACCCTTAACTGCAGTACTAGCCTTTATTGGTCCTGTGCTGTTAATAATCACTTCTGTAGACACTTTGAATAGTAGTGATCATTAACACACTGTTCCCCATCCCCTTCTTGCACCTCTGACGCTACAGCTGTCCTTGGCAGATTTTGGTGCACCATATCAATTATGTACAGGGCTGGATTTACTATAAGGCACTGTAGGCATGTGCCTCCAAGCGCCTGATGATGGAAAGGTGGCTTACTCCCCCCCCCCCCCCCCCCCACCTGCCTTACCTTTGCAGAGTCCTGAGCGGAGTGTAAATGAGAGGTTATTCATCCGGGTCTCAGCATTCCACTGACCAGATCTCTCTTCAGTCAGGGCACCTCTGGTTGCTTAATACTTGGGAGCACCTCTAGCTACTTATTACTGAGGATAGCTCTGGCTACCTAATACTAAGGAGCACCTGTCTACCTATGACAGGCAAGGGAAGTAAGGGAGAAGTGACAGCAGTGCCAGCCAGCACATTTGGTGTGCGGTTCCGGTGTCTGTAGGTTCTTGGAGGACGAAGTCTCGGCTGCTAGGACGTCTGTGCCTATAGGCTCCCTTGATGTAAATCCAGGCCTGATTATGTATAGAGTGCTTGGGGGCCCAATGTAAAACTTGCTCAGGGTCCCATAACTCTTTAGCTACGCCATTGTTCAGTATTAAAACTCCTCCTCTACCATAGCTCCCAATTGTCCCTTTTTCGGAGGGACAGCCCCTCTTTGGAAACCAAATCCCTCTGTCCCTCTTTCTCCCTCACTTATTCCTCTTTCAGGACTGATACATAGATTTATGTAAATATATGTATTTTTCTACCGAAAAATGTGTTTAATTGGCTCCAAACTTTATCCCCATCCTTTAACTATTTCTTAATTTCAAATTTTAATATAAAGAAAAACTAGCGATGATAGACGATAGCGATGATAGACAGGACCAATGTGGTTTGAATTCTAAAATTACATCTTTCGCTTATGAATTGCGTGGTTCAATCATTGTTGGCCAATTTTAGCACTTCTCAGTATAGGAGCGACTACTTAAAATATCCATTCAAATTATATTTTTACTCAGTTCACCCATCTACTACATAGATTTAGCAAGATTATACAAAAAGATTGTGTCATTAGTTGGCACCTTAAATCGGTGATCTGACTTGGGTGGCTGGAGGGACGCGGGGGAACAGTTTACAGACTAGGGGCCCAGGTTACAGACTAGGGACACAGGTTACAGACTAGGGGCACAGGTTACAGACTAGGGACACAGGTTACAGACTAGGGGCACAGGTTACAGACTAGGGGCACAGGTTACAGACTAGGGACACAGGTTACAGACTAGGGACACAGGTTACAGACTAGGGGTACAGGTTACAGACTAGGGGTACAGGTTACAGACTAGGGACACAGGTTACAGACTAGAGGTACAGGTTACAGACTAGGGGCCCAGGTTACAGACTAGGGGCACAGGTTACAGACTAGGGGCACAGGTTACAAACTAGGGGCACAGGTTACAGACTAGGGGCCCAGGTTACAGACTAGGGGTACAGGTTACAGACTAGGGGTACAGGTTACAGACTAGGGGTACAGGTTACAGACTAGGGGCCCAGGTTACAGACCAGGGGCCCAGGTTACAGACCAGGGGCCCAGGTTACAGACCAGAGGCCCAGGTTACAGACTAGGGGCACAGGTTACAGACTAGAGGCACAGGTTACAGACTAGGGGTACAGGTTACTGACTAGGGGCACAGGTTACAGACTAGGGGCACAGGTTACAGACTAGGGGCACAGGTTACAGACTAGGGGCACAGGTTACAGACTAGGGGCACAGGTTACAGACTAGGGGCACAGGTTACAGACTAGGGGCACAGGTTACAGACTAGGGGTACAGGTTACAGACTAGGGGCACAGGTTACAGACTAGGGGCACAGGTTACAGACTAGGGGTACAGGTTACTGACTAGGGGCCCAGGTTACAGACTAGGGGCACAGGTTACAGACTAGGGGTACAGGTTACAGACTAGGGGTACAGGTTACAGACCAGAGGCCCAGGTTACAGACTAGGGGCACAGGTTACAGACTAGAGGCACAGGTTACAGACTAGGGGTACAGGTTACTGACTAGGGGCCCAGGTTACAGACTAGGGGCCCAGGTTACAGACTAGGGGTACAGGTTACAGACTAGGGGCCCAGGTTACAGACCAGGAGCCCAGGTTACAGACCAGAGGCCCAGGTTACAGACCAGGGGCACAGGTTACAGACTAGAGGCACAGGTTACAGACTAGGGGTACAGGTTACTGACTAGGGGGACAGGTTACAGACTAGGGGCACAGGTTACAGACTAGGGGCACAGGTTACAGACTAGGGGCACAGGTTACAGACTAGGGGCACAGGTTACAGACTAGGGGCACAGGTTACAGACTAGGGGCACAGGTTACAGACTAGGGGTACAGGTTACAGACTAGGGGCACAGGTTACAGACTAGGGGCCCAGGTTACAGACTAGGGGCCCAGGTTACAGACTAGGGGCACAGGTTACAGACTAGGGGCACAGGTTACAGACTAGGGGCACAGGTTACAGACTAGGGGCACAGGTTACAGACTAGGGGCACAGGTTACAGACTAGGGGCACAGATTACAGACTAGGGGCACTGGTTACAGACTAGGGGCACTGGTTACAGACTAGGGTCACAGGTTACAGACTAGGGGCCCCGGTTACAGACTAGGGGCCCAGGTTACAGACTAGGGGCCCAGGTTACAGACTAGGGGCCCAGGTTACAGACTAGAGGCACAGGTTACAGACTAGGGGCCCAGGTTACAGACTAGGGGCCCAGGTTACAGACTAGGGGCCCAGGTTACAGACCAGGGGCCCAGGTTACAGACCAGGGGTACAGGTTACAGACTAGGGGCCCAGGTTACAGACCAGGGGCCCAGGTTACAGACCAGAGGCCCAGATTACAGACTAGGGGCACAGGTTACAGACTAGAGGCCCAGGTTACAGACTAGGGGCCCAGGTTACAGACTAGGGGCCCAGGTTACAGACTAGGGGCCCAGGTTACAGACTAGGGGCCCAGGTTACAGACTAGGGGCCCAGGTTACAAACTAGGGGCCCATGTTACAGACTAGGGGCCCAGGTTACAGACTAGGGGCCCAGGTTACAGACTAGGGGTACAGGTTACAGACTAGAGGCCCAGGTTACAGACTAGAGGCCCAGGTTACAGACTAGAGGCCCAGGTTACAGACTAGGGGCCCAGGTTACAGACTAGGGGCCCAGGTTACAGACTAGGGGTACAGGTTACAGACTAGGGGCACAGGTTACAGACTAGGGGCACAGGTTACAGACTAGGGGCACAGGTTACAGACTAGAGGCCCAGGTTACAGACTAGAGGCCCAGGTTACAGACTAGGGGCCCAGGTTACGGACTAGGGGCCCAGGTTACGGACTAGGGGCCCAGGTTACAGACTAGGGGCCCAGGTTACAGACTAGGGGCACAGGTTACAGACTAGGGGCCCAGGTTACAGACTAGGGGCCCAGGTTACAGACTAGGGGCATAGGTTACAGTCTGCTTTCCGGAGGTAAGTCCACCACTGCCTCCCAGCAAATTTAAAAAAAAATTGTATTACCTTTTATCGTGCTGGTGTCTCTGTTCTCTTACGATAATTCTGGACATGGCCAAATTTACAATGAGGCACTGTAGGCACGTGCCTACAGACGCCTATTGATGGAGATGCGGCTCACTCCTCTCCCTAAGTGCCTCCCTTCTTCCCTATGCAGAGTCCTGATGAGAGTGTAAATGAGAGGTTACTCAACTGGGTCTCTGCATTCCACTGATGAGATCTCCCTTCCGTCAGGGGCACCACTAGCTACTTAATACTGAGGTTCCTCTATCTACCCAATACGAAGGAGCACCTCTAGCTACTTAAAGGTCAAGGCCAAAAAGAAATTTAGTTTTACTTACCTGGGGCCCATAGAAGTCATTTGAGTCCCTCTCCGCAGCTCCACTCCTCTCCGGGGTCCCAATGGCAGCCTGTAAGGAACGCCAACCCCTGATGGGTCTGTGCCTTCTCCGCATGTACAGGCGCCTGCATGCGTCACTCCGGTGACATGGGCAAGCGCACGCCACACAGCAGGTGTGCGATCCTTACAGCCTGCCAGCGGAACCCCAGAGAGGAGCATAACTGCGGCGCAGAGCCCAAATGACTTTTAGGGCTGGAAGAAGCCCCAGGTAAGTAAAACTGCATTTCTTTTTTGGCATTTGGAGTCCTTGAATACTGAGGGTACCTCTGGCTACCTCATACTAAGGGGAACCTGTAGCTACCTATGAGGGGCAAGGGAAGTAAGGGGAGATGTGTCAGCTGGTACAGCCAGCACACTTGTGGTGCAGTTTGGTGGGGGTTTGTAGATTCATGGAGGGCGGAGTCTGGGATGCCAGGACATCTGTGCCTGTAGGCTCCTGTGAGGTAAATGCGGGCCTGATTCTGGATTTTCAGGTCAGCCTCCGCCATTTTATCGTCTTCTATGGAAACGCCTCGTCTGTGGTTACAAGAGAGGAGGAAGAAAAGTTCCATAAGGGATTGCGAAGACGTGGTTATCTCCCCATCTCCCAGTACTTCATGGTGACAGGGCCATTTATCTCTCTATCTCATCGCCTTCTTCCTGTAACCTCTGCGGTCCCTTCTTATTTTTCTCCTTGCTGAATTGCACATCCCTCTCGCTTTTTCCTCCCGGTGTAAGCCATCGCTCTCCGTCTCCTTCCACCACGCAGGCATCAATCACCCGCCCTGCTCCCTCAACCCACCGTGTACGCGCCACACTCATCTCCCGTGACAACATCTCTCTGCATCGCCCACCTCCTTTGTTCTGTCCTGCCGCGCTGCCGGTGTGCCTGCTCCCGCTTCCGTGAGGTAACCTCATTCAGAGCCACAGAGCGTGGGGAGATTGCAGCTCTGATGTGTTCCTCATGGGAAGGCAAGTGCAAAAAGTTCATTTTTCTCCCTCGCAGAATCCTTGGTGACATTTTCTGCTGTCTCACAAAACCTTTCATCTTTATGAACAAATAGAACTTTTCCCCCCCCTCTCTCTTTCTCTTTCCGAGTGAGAAAGGTCTCAGACGCTGTTAACTTTAACTGAAAAGAACATAGATTTTTCTTACTAAAACTAAGTATGGAGTTATTGAGAGGAACTGGAAGAGACGGGCGAGCGAGGACAGAGGCCAGGAGGGTAATGGAGGAGGGAGGGAGGCAAGTAAGGACAGAGAAGTCATGCAGCAAGAAAACACATCGATTTAAAGTGAAACTTAAGTCACAGCTTTGGGAAAATCTCAGTATTTGAGCGTGGGCTAGTGTGACAAAGAGATAGATCCTGCTTAGGGGTTTTATTGGTATCTGTGCCCCAGTTTGGGAAGGATGTCCCCCATTTCCTGTGTTGACAGGAAGTGTGTCAATCTCTCCAACAGAAATAGACTGCAACAGGTGAAATTTCTTTAAAGGAATCTGAAGGAAAACTAAACTTATGATATAATGATTTGTTTGTGTAGTACAGATAAGAAATAGAACATGAGTAGCACAGTTATGAGTGTAACATTGTCTCCAGTACAGGAAGAGTTAAGAAACCTCAGTTGTTATCTATGGAAAAGAGCTTCTCTGAGCTCTCCGTCTAATTTATTCAGAGAGCAGTGCTCTTTTCTGAAGTACTTATCTCAACCTGTCTCTCACTTGTTTAAGGTTTTACCGCAGAGCTAATGATCCTTTGAATGTTCTTGCTCTGTTTCATAGTTTAAAATACAGAGTATAATTTGTAAACTGCAATTATTAGAGAATGCTATATGAACAAAAGCTACCGGTATATAACTTAAAATAAAAATATGAGACTCTTTTCTTTGCTACTAATGTTCTATTAATTATCTGTACTACACATACAATTCATTATATCATACGTTTTTTTCCCCTTCAGTGTCACAGTGCCCCTGGATCCCATTGAGGTGTCCCCCGTCGTCCTCCGTCCCACGGTAAATATTTACCTTCCCCCGCTCCAGCGCAGTAGCGGCTCTCTGCTCGGATCAGGAGGAACTAGTTGCACAGTAGAGCGGACCCGACTGGGATCGGCTATTTACGCCTGATCCAAGCCGAGAGCCGCTACTGTGCCTGCGCTGGAGCCGGGGAAGGTAAATATTGCCTGCATCACAGCTTGACAGTTTGTCGGCTGTGGCTTCAGAGGGGCCACCGTAGGACTGAGGAGGATGGGGGAAGCCTACAGGGGCGTAACAATAGACCCTGCAAGGGATGCATCCGCAGGAGGGCCCAGGAGCCACAGGGGGCGCTGTCCTGAGAGACTGACAACTAAGGGTGAGGAGAGGAAAAAAAACTTTCTTCTCTCTGCACAATAGTTCTAATGACTGTATCTGCTCAGCCACTAATAAGGAATCATACAAAGTTTTGCAGACAAAGATTTCTAGACAGTCCCTATGCAATGTGCAGCAGGGTCTTGTGTACAGCGCTGTTCTACCTCCAGCCTTTCTACCCCCTCTCAAGTGCTGTGTCCTGTTGTGATGCTTGAGGAGTCTGGGCACAGGGAGAAAAAGCTTTCTATTTCACAATAGTTCTAATGACTGCATCTGCTCAGCCCTGATAAAGAATCATATAATGTTTTGTAGACAAAGATTTGTAGACAGTCCCTATTCAGTGTGCAGCAGGCTCTTCTGTACAGTGCCCAGCCCCATCCGGGAGGGGGCCCCATCCAAAGTTTCACAGGGGTCCCAGTGATTTCTAGTTACGCCTCTGATCCAGAGGCTTTCCCCTCCCGAGGTAAGTAAGGCCCTTTTAGGTTCTCTTTGATTCTTCCTGTACTGGAAACAATACGAGTTATATAGTTTCTGTGCTACTGATGTTCCATGTCTAAGGCCCCGTTCACACTTGCGTTTTGCCTTGCAAACGGACCGGATCCTGATCGGATCAGGACCTGATCCTGATCGGAACCGTACGGTTCCGATCAGGATCCGATCCGGATCCGGTCCGTTTGCATCAGGCATGCATCAGGCTGCCATCAGGATCCGTGGGCAAAAAATAGCGAAATTAAATAAAAAATGTTGGGGTCAGCAGAAGGTGCACCTGGTGCACCTGTAGAATCAGGTTCCTCCGCTGTAGGCCTCACCTCCACCTCCGATATTCTGCCAAACAGCTCCAGCACATCTGTCACTGCTGCTCCACTCCAGACATGCTTGGCCCATGTGTACCCATCCGAAATGGCCGCTTGGATACGCATAGGAAGTGGGGTAGAATGTCAGGTTTTTGTAGGCAGTGTGTTCTGTGCCTTCTGTTTCCCATTGGTTTCTGTGTTCCGGATGGTGCTGTCAGGCTCCGGTCCGGGTGCGTGGGCCGGAGATCCGGACCCAAAAAATAGCGCATGTTGGAAAAGAGTCCGGATCCGATCCGGCTCCGTACTGTACGGAACGGACACGTGTGAACGTCCGCATAGACTTTACATTGCTATGCGGAACGTACGTTCCGTTTGTACAGTATGCGTTCCGGATCCGATGCGGAAAATCCTGATAGCGAACGCTAATGTGAACCGGGCCTTAGCTGTACTACACATACGATGCATTATTTCATAAGTTTATTTTCACTTCTGATTCCCTTTAAAAAAAGATCTTTGCCGAGCCCCCAATCACTTCCTCATGGTATAATAATGACTTTTGTGGGTAGAATTCTTCACCACTACAATGCTACTGTCAGGAGAAGATATCGGAGTTGACTTACTAAGAACGGATAACATTAAAGGGCTGGTTACCCCAGGAGGGCATCAGGAATTTCTCCAGTTTCAGCCTCTATACTATAAACTCTTGGGTGCTGTTGATTTGACACATTGTGGAATATCTCTTGAATAATTGGACCCCTGAATTCTATTGAATGTACAGAACAATTACTCGGCCTGTCTACCTACACTTCCTATGAATGATATCGTTTACAGAAGATGTAATCTGTCTTGCCGCATTGGTCCCTTATGTCTTGCGAGGAGCAGAAAAAAATCTAGATGGTGTTATATTAAGTAACTATAATTTACTGTAATGTATTTAACAAAATAGTCTCTAAAGCCGGGAGATTGATCAAATTCGCTATTAATCAAAAACCTGAGCTTGGCTGATGAATATCTGGAGAGTGGATTTTAAGTCTTTTCTTCCTTCTTCTGTAATAAATATACAATCGCGTTTCGCGTTATCTTTCTTGTCTCCTTTAAACGACCCGCCGGTGACGGCGACGTTTAGGGACAATTAGCTGGGTGACATGTTCATCTCGCTCACGGTTCTCAAATACAGTTAATTTAGCTTTATGATTAAGGCTATTTATAGCGAGAGTCTGTGGATGGATAAGTAATATTTGGGTGACGGAAAAATACAGATCTTAAGATAGGCCTATAAACGGCCAGCCGTCAGCCTCAGATAATGTGAGATTCGGTTGTTCTATGGCCCCTGACGTTATTTTTCAGCTAGTCAGAACAGCTGATAGTGTTGACTAGATAGATTAGGACAGATAATGTGTGATCAGGTTAATGCAGGGGCATAATAATAGACCCTGCAAGGGATGAATCCTCAGGGGGCCCAAAACCCACAGGGGGCCCCGTGGGGAAAGACTGACAACTAAGGGCATGGAGAGTAAAAATGTTCTGCTCTCTGCACAACTGTTCTAATGGCTGCATCTGCTCAGACATTAATAAGGAATCATACAAAGTTTTGCAGACAAAGATGTGTAGACAGTCCCTATTCAGTGTGTAGCAGGCTCTTGTGTACAGTGCCCTGCCCCCAACCCTCCCCAAGTGCTGTGTACTGTAGTGATGCTGGAGGAGTCTGAAGAGCCGGTTCTGCTCCATCAGAGATGGACAGAGTGAGTGTAATAAGCTGAGGCTGGGAGCACACTCGTCTGTCGGTTTTGTGTATGCATTTTCTGCACACCATGTGTGTCTGTATGTGTGAAAACATGCATGTTTTATTAGAGAAGCTAATGTAATTGATAGAGAAAATGTGTGCAGTGCTTCACTGCTGTCAGTTTTTATCTGCATGAAGAAAACACATTCAAGTGTGCACTAGCCAATTGAATAATATATGTTCTCAGTTTACCTGTGCAGAAAGTGACAGGTGGGGGGGGGGAGGTGCTAGGGGGGCCCTTATTTAATGATAACACTGGTTATGGTTTTGAGTACGTATGTTCCGGCCGCATGGAAATTTGAGTTCACGGAGAAGCCGAGAGATGGCTCTTTGGGCTTGACTCACTAAGACAAATAGTATGCCTTATCAAAGTTAACCCGCCTTGTCAGAGTTAACACACCTTATCAGAGTAGCACAGCGAGCGCTACGAACTTATGCCTGCTAATTGGCAATGACGTGAGCTCCACTCGTCCTGCCCTGTCTATTATTCACAGACAGGAAACTGCCAAGAGTATGTACTCAGAATTTCTTTGTGGGAGGGGTTTAACCACAATATCAGCCATACAGCGCCCCCTGATTAGTTGTTTGTGAAAAGGAATAGATTTCTCATGTAAAAGGGGGTATCAGCTACTGATTGGGATAAAGTTCAATTCTTGGTCGGAGTTTCTCTTTAAGCCTTGCCTCTGCCACACCCATAGCCACGCCCCAGACACACTCCTAGTCATGCATCCCATAAAGCAGGGGTCAGGAACCTTTTTGGCTGAGAGAGCCATAAATGTCACATATTTTAAAATGTAATTCGGTGAGAGCCATACAATATGCTTCAAACTGGGACATTAGGGCTCACGTCACTGTTGCCATGGTGATGTGTATACAGTTGATCCGCCGGGCAGCGGCAGTGTCAGACACGTCTTCAGCTTCTCTTGAGTTTCAGCAACATCAGCAATTTCCCCGAGAGACAGACAGGAGAAATACTGACTGACAGCTTGTACAATTAGCTTGCTGACTTGTGCCGAGAATACATGGTTCGTTTTTGAGTTGATTAGATGGTTCAATAGATAATTTCTAACAATTTTTCTCCCTTTCGCTGCTCGATTTCTGATAGAAGTTAATGGAAAAAAATAAGAAAAACGAGCGGAAGATAACAGAATCGACTGCAGAATCGAGCGCCAGAAACGAACCATGTATTCCCAGCATTAGGGGTTAAATCACTTTGTAGGACGAGATCCCTACACTTTAGTCCAATAGGTGATAGGCAGCCTATTGGGCCAATTAAAGTGCGGGGATCTTGTTCTACAAAGTCACTGGACCTGACAGGGCCCAGAGTGGGGACAATTGGAGCAGCCGTTCGTTTTGGGGTAGCCCGAGTAAGTTAGTAGCGCATGCCTCAGCAGTAGCGTGCACTACTTTGAAAATTTTAGTTGCGCTGCTTGAGCAGGGTAGCTTAGTGGATCAATCCCCACTGATTTGTCAGTGAGCCAGATGTAGCCATAAAAAGAGCCACATCTGGCTCCCGGGCCATAGGTTCCCTACCCCTGCCATCAAGATTTCATAAGAAAAATGTGTTGTTTTATAATTCAAACCACACTGGTTCATATTCCCTCACATTAACATTTCAAAATAAAAAATATATCAATTTTAAAGGATGCATCTATAGTTTAGAGTCAATTAAACACATTTTTCAGTAGAAAAAAACCCATTTACATAGAGCTGTACATCAGTCCTGAAAAAGGGACAAATGAGGAAAAAAGAGGGACAGAGGGATTGGTTCCCCAAAGAGGGACTGTCCCTCCAAAAGAGGGACAGTTGGGAGCTATGGTGATGGGCTGCACTCTCACTTTTTTTCGTACACACCGGGAGCTCCAAAGTTTTTTTTATGTAGATTTGTTATTTCAGAAAGTAACTCAGTTTGGTAGGAAAATCTGTCTAACGTATCTCATTACTACGCATGCCATTTCATAATTGAATGCTATTAAATATTTTCTTTCAACTTCACTCCGCGGCTGCTGTAACCTATTACTAAACTTGCTGAAAACCATGGCAACAATGCGCAGCTTGGTATTAAATCCCCGGTTCAGGATCAGTTTACTTTACATGCACTTAATAAAGCATTGTTATGTTATACATGAATTATACATAATAAGTTTTGTTAAAAAAAAAACATTGCGCTTTTTGCGGATACCGTACCTGCTTTGTGAAATTCACGGTCTCTCATTTACTCCTCAGCAACCCTATGCTGCCTGTTCAATCTATATAGCACTGACATCTTCTGCAGTAAATAGTCATGGCACTGACTGTCCTAAAAGGAGCTCACAATCTAATCCCTACCAACCATAGTCATAGCCTAATGTCCTACCATATTATTATTATATATTTATATTTCAATTATATATTTTGCAGCACTGTACAGAATACATAGTCATGTCACTGACTGTCCTCAGAGGAGCTCACAATCTAATCCTACCATAGTCATAGCCTAAAATATCCTACAATATTATTATTTGTATTTATATAATACTGACATCTTCTGCAGCACTTTACAGTCATGTCACTGACTGTCCTCAGAGGAGGAGCTTACGCCAGTCATAATATCTGCTGTATTTTTTGGACTATAAGACTCACTTTTTCTCCACCACAAGTGGGGGGAAAAAGCCACTGCGTCTTATAGTCCAAATGCAGTAAGTTCCTAAACGCCTGCCAATACGAACCTCCAACCCACCGCAATGTCGGGGACTCCCTGTACCATGCCCATTCAGAGGAGGACACAGGGGGACACAAAGGGGCATAGAGGAGGACACGTGGGGGACACAGGAGGACACAGGGAGACACAAGAGGTACAAGGAGGCATGAGGTACAAAGAGGGCATAGTCCACAAGATGTCCCTTCACCGTGGATGCATCAGGTTTAGTTTATATTTTCTCCCGTTTTTTTGTCCTCTAAACCTAGGTGCGTCTTATGGTCAGAAGCGTCTTGTAGTCCGTAAAATAGGTACATCTTACTCTAAGGCCGTTCTCAGCTCAAGTGGGAACACAGCCTTAGTGCTTTTGAAAGTAAAGAAAACCCCAAGAATCTCCCATGAGGCGATGGACTAGTCTAAAACTTGTTGACCATTGCTGCCTACTGTAAGTGACATCGACATAGGAGTAAAGTCATTTAAGGTGCATTTTACTCAGAGAGGATTGTACTTATGAATAGCATTCATTAAAAAAAATAATAATAATAAAGTGGGGTTTATTTTTAACTGTCCTTTAAAGTGAATCTGAAGCTAATTTTTTAAAGAATAAACAAATAAACAAACAAACAAACAAATACCGAAGGAGAGGAAAGGCTGTGGGTCCTAATGAGCCTTCCCGTTCCAGCCCTGGCTCCCTGGTTCAAATCTCCCGCTGCAGGAGGCTTCAGAAGTCTTTGGGAGCCCGAGTGCTCCCGAATATGGGCTGCTCCGTATTGTGCATGCGCAAGCGTGTGAGAGAGTGCGCTTGCACATGTGCAGTACGGAGCTGCCTGTCTTCGGTATGAGTGATCAAAGAGATGCAAATTCTAAAGTTTATGCAAATTTTATGCAAATGTATGCAGCTTGAAAAAAGAGCAGTCAGTTTAAATCTGAGCTTAAATTGATTGGTCCATTTTCAAACTGCATACATTTGCATAAAAAAAATTGCATAAATTTGCCTCAATTTGGAAGAATTTGATCATCCCTATTCTTCGGATCATTCGGGCTCCCAGAGACTTCCGAAGCCTCGGGCAGTGGGAGAGAGCAGTTTTCAGCCCATTGGTTGTAGACTGCTTACGGGGGAGTCATAGGTGGAACGCGGGGACCGCAGGAAGAACGGGATTGCTCTATAGGACCCAGAGCCCCCCCTCTGTTGTTGTTTTTTTCTTAAATTGGCTTCAGACTCCCTTTAAGTGATCGGCACGGCCACCCGCCTGGCATGAAGTTAAAATCCGAGCAGCAGGAAGTGGGAAGATCGAGATAGCGGGCCCAATAAATCATTTATTAAAATGCGCAATAAAGATCCTCAGCCAGAGATAACGATGCTGTCCTTATAGCTGTGTGCCGGCCAGCCGGTCTCTATGGTGATCCTCTGCGCAGATCCTGCACGGTTACATTATTCCGTGCCGTAACCCACGCACCTACTTTGCATAATGCTAATTGCTGGTAATAATGTTTACTGTTGCTATTGTTTATGAGAAGGTTCAGAGCCCCTAATGAGGAATGGAACGAGGCTTTGCCTTTTATCGTTCTGTGAAACTGGAGGCAAAAAATATAATAAAATAGGTTTCAGTACAGACTGCGGAGATCAATTAATTTGCATTAAATCTCCATTACGTTATGTCATTTACCTCCATTTTACACACTTGTTGCTTGTTTAGCGCTTGCTTCACAGCTAAGCGTTTCTCCGTCACTTCCCAGCATGCTTTGCGAGCGGGAGAACAGCTGTGTGCAGTGGTGAAGAGGGAACGGCGGGGTACTTAGCTATGCGGAATATGTGGGTCCCTTCGGCCTGAACATGTCAAATGCAGCACCATATTAAAGAGACTCTGTAAAAACATTTTCAGCCTTATTTCTTCTATCCTATAATTTCCTTTACCTGTTCTAATGTGCTCTGGATTACTGCAGCCTTTTCTAGTTCCACCATCTCTGTAATAAATCTAATCGTCTTTTCCTTGTCAAGCTTTGTCGACCCAGAGAGGAATGGGCTGCCTCTGTTGTAATGAATACAAGTTATGCACGCCCCCTGCAGGCTCTGTGTACTTTGTTTACTCCTCTGCTCTCAGTTTCAGCTTGATGCAGTTTATGAGGCTGAGAGGGAGGGAGCTGCCTGTCACACGCTGAGAAACTGTGCGAAATCCCAGACTGGAGTGCAGATAATTCACTATGTAATAAAAAATTATACTGTAACAGGATGTGTATATATATATATATACACACACACACGCACGCACACACACACACACACACACACACACACACACACACACACACACACACACACACACACACACACACACACACCACTTCCTGGTTAGTGGCCATGTTTTTTGTGTGTAAACACTCCCTAAAACTGTTGATTAACGCTTTCGGGACCGGCCGCCTAACCCCCCTAACCTCCTTGCCGGTCTAAAAAATCCGGCAAGGAGGCAGCGCCGCACTTTTTTTTTTTTTTTTAAATCATGTAGCGAGCCCAGGGCTCGCTACATGATAGCCGCTGAGCGGCGGCATTCCCGGGTTGAGAACGGGATTTCCTGCAGGGCTTCCCCGGTCGCCATGGCGACGGGGCGGGATGACGTCACCGACGTCATGGACGTCACAGGGAATCCCGAACCGCCCCTCAGCGCTGCCTGGCACTGATTGGCCAGGCTGCGCAGGGTTCTGGGGCGGGGCGGCGCGGCGGGTAGCGGCAAATCGGCGGCGAGCGGTGGCGATCGCGTACTACACGCAGCTAGCAAAGTGCTAGCTGCGTGTAGGAAAAAAAAATTATGCAAATCGGCCCAGCGGGGCCTGAGAAATCCTCCTGCGCAGGTTACCTCGAGCTGAGCTCGGGATAACCGGCAAGGAGGTTAAGGACCAGGCATTTTTTTTGGGGGGGGGGGGGTGTTTGGGGAGTCAGGCAGCCGGAACCCTAGTGGGGCTTTCTGGGCACAGTGTCCCCCCTGTAGCCAGGGTTCCCCCCGTCACTGGCAGCCATCACTCACCTTCCAGGCTCCTGCGATGAGCCGCATGAGACCCCTCTGCTTTGGCCGGCATCTCTGCTCCTACTGCCGCACAGTTCCAGGTCGTGGCTTGATGACGTCAGCAAGCCAGGACCCGGCGCTGATGTCAGAGGGAGCAGAGATGCCAGCCAGAACTGAGAGGGAGCGCCGATCGTCGTGGGAATGGCAGGGAGGTGAGTGGATCCTCTTCCTCCCCCCCCCCCCCACCGCCGCAGCACTGTTAGTGATCGCTACGATACGCCAGCGATCCTAGTGATCACGTGATAAGCAGCCATACGTGATGCCCAGGGGAGATGTCAGCTGTTATATGACAGCTTAATCTCCCCTCTTGGGTGCGCACAATCGCGTCGGGGAGCGGTAACGGTGGGTGGCCGCATCAGGCTAGAACAGCCACAAGTGCGGCGTAGAATCTAATTCACGCGGTCCCGAAATGGTTAAAACTCAGGATCACGGTGGGGAGTGGCGGAAACGGCAAAGAGGAATCCAGGAGATCACAGTGACTTGATTGATTTTTTTTTTTTTTTATTGTACAAATCGGACAGTATAGATTATCTTTAAGCTGTGGCTATAGACTGCCGAAGTGCTGGGCTGTAGTCTAGTGATCAGAGGCGTAAGGAGGCCCAACTACTACTTCACTCCCTCCAATAAAGGGCTCCATCCTTCAGATCAGGTGTTCTGTGGCTACACTTGGTATGGGTGTGCAGGTTATGATGACCACATGTTCTTTGCTGGGAGGTCCCATGACCTCTCTCCACTTCAGACTACCAAAACGACCACAAGAGGCCCCAAATCTACTTCCTTACCTAGGGCCCCATTACATCTTAATCATCTCTGTGCTTGAGTTGTGCCTTCAGAGATTAACACGCCTCTGATTGGCTACCAATGACAAAGTCTCTGGATAACCGGCCATTTTGACCAATCAGAGCCTATGCTTAAAACAGGGTGTGCAAGTAACTAGCTTGCATAGAAATAGCATATTCCTCCTCTCGTGCCTCTGCAGCATCTCTGGAGCTATTGAGCGGCTGGTGTCAGTCCAGCAGAGCTCTCCTATTAATCCATTAGGATGGACAGCGTGGCCTGGAGAGGTCTGCCAATAACTCTGGCCATGAATCGGCTCTCATTCAGAGCCCACAGTAATGCAAAACTCTGCCTTCCTCTGTATTCATTGCAATTCATAATAATACCTTAAAGAGACTCAGAGATGAGTCTCACTGCAGTTTTTTACTTTCCCGGGGCTTCCTCCAGCCCCATAAGCATGGCTGTGTCCCTCGCCGTCCTCCTACGATGCCCCGGTAAGCGGCTCAGTGACGTCAGCAGTGGACCTTCTGCGCATACCTGTACCTTCTGTGCAAGCGCAGAAGGCCCAGCTGACGTCACTCAGTCAGACAGAGTCCAACTGAGCCGCTTACCGGGGGTTGACTGCAGGAGAACGGCGGTGCTGAGGAACACAGCGAGGGACACAGCCATGCTTATGGGGCTGGAGGAAGCCCCGGGTAAGTAAAAAACTGCAGCGAGACTCATCTCTGAGTCTCTTGTTCAACTGACTCTATACTTTATTTCCATCAATTAATCGAATTTATAATTAATATATGTCTTATTTTCAAATGTTCAAATAAAGAAAATCTGCTGATGATAGAGAGGACCAGTGTGTTTTGAATGATAAAACTACATCTTTCGGTTCATTCTTTGTGGTATGCATGGTGAGCGGTGTGCTGGGGGTGTGGCTAGAGGTGTGACATGGGCGTGTCTTAAAGTGTCTCTATTCTTTATCTCAAAAAGTTGGGTGGTATGCCACTACGTTTCATTTTGCGATCCAATGCTGATCACTAAGGGATCGCAAAACGCAGGGTAAAGTTATACTAATAGAAATGGCGCAGACCATGTCTGTCAGTGCGATACGTTTGCAGCGTGATTTTCTCCTGAGCGCAATTGTAGTCCCGCCCCTACTTTTGGTGTGATTGAGCTCCTATACTTTGCATAAAAGGAGGTTTAAACTGATAATGGGAACTAAAGCCCATACAGAAAGTATATTAAAGACAATGAACAGGAAACAGAGATGATGTGACCACTAACTTAGAGACACTGTAACATCCTGAGGTGAGTACTCCCCAGGGGAACTTTTTGATGTTACAAGTTTTCTTTAAACTCAAAATTCTAATGTTTAAAAGCCTTATTTTGCAAGGAGACCTGCAGGGGCATATCTGGGTGAAATAACGCCTATGGGAAACACTGAAATTGCATCCCCGACAACATTAAGGCGTGCACTTGCGTCATTCTGCGTCATATCAGTAGTCATGTTACTCTATGGCGACGCGAGGATTTTAAAAATGTTGGCACCGCGACGTTCCGGCACGCATGCGCAGAAGCATATTTTAACAATACTCTTTCGTGCACTTCCACATACCCGAAGCAGGAAGTGATGGCAAGCACACGTCACTTCCTGCCTGGCTGGTGGCTAGACAGGGAACGTCACGAACTGACGTAGTGTTTCCTGAAGGCCTGTTTCTGGCGGTGCGGCGGGCGTGACGCACCACATCGCTGCCGCCAGTTTGCAGTGTGAAACCGGCCTTAGTGTTCATTTTGGAATACCATTTTAGTAATGAACTGTAATGCGCCAAAGATCGACACCCGAGGTGAAAATAAACTAATGAAATAAACGATGATCTATTTTCCCTCTCCTAAAAATCACTTTTTATGATATTCCAAAGTTTTACTTTGTTTAAATCTACTTTTTAAGTTTTAATTGTTTTATTGTTTTTGCTCAATGACACATTAATTGACGTACGCCAGAGCTAAAATCTATGAACTATTGACCCTTTTTTATCTCTTTAGTGCCCTCAGATGCCATTTTCTAGGAAAGTGTTTTATAGTTGGAATTTCTTATCAGTGAGGGTCACAAAAATGTAGTCACTTCCTGTCAGGGCTGAGTCAGCCACTTACATATCTAATATTTAACTCTTACAGGCAGAGAATGAAAAAAAGGAACACAACACAGTTATTTGTGTGCTTGGCACTGTACATACACATGTCTATCTCATCATGTCACATGTCACCTCAGGTATCCTTTTAAGATCTAATATGATTTTCTACATGCCCGTATTGAAGACATCAGTAGAAGCAAGGAAGATGGAGATATGGCGTTCCGGCCCAGAATCTGCCGCCTCCTCTTATCCCGCACAGACTTTGCTGCTTGTTAATATATTTTAATTGACTGCAGATCTTCGCAGGGTCCCCGCAAGCATTAAGTGCCACACTTGATGAATTCCTAATGTTTGACATGCAAAGAGATCCGCGCAGAGACATCAATGGAGCCATTAAGGGGGTGCCTAAAATCTGTCATTACAGCTCCGTCCTGACCTTCTGTTTGTAGTCGGCTGCCTCCATTTATTTGTCAAATAAGAGGAAATTATATTTGATGGGAAAAAAATTCAAAGCAGGAGAAATTAAAGATGAGATGACAAAGCCGTGCGACACTGCGGGCTTGTGTGCGGAGATTTATAGTTCATGCAAAAGAGGAGAAAACCGACCCCCATTGATATGGGCTCACTGTCTCTCGTGGCCACAGACCCGATATTCTTATCCCTCAAGAAAAATTACAAAAATGATTGTAGGAAGGGGGAGGAGAACCTGGATGACTATTGATTTCAGCTTATTGGAAATTTATGGGATATGTCACTAGACTTCTCTCATGAATTATCTTGCTTTTGGTATCTTCTTTACCCCCTATCTATAAAACAAAACAAAAATGGAAGTTAAGAAGTTATTGAAAAAAAAAAAGCAAAAAAATTGACTAATGTATTTCGCCGGCTTTTAGAGATTTTTCTTACATCGGAACATATCTGACATCTAAAAATATTGTGTAGTATATTGCAGTTGCAACTCCTCCTCGCTCTAGTCTGTGCCCCTCCTCCGTGCAATTTGACTCTAGCTGTAGTCTGTGCTCCTCCTCCTTCCATTTTGATTCTAGTTCTAGTCTTTGTCCCTCCTCCTTGCTTTTTGACTCTAGCTCTAGTCTGTGCCCCTCCTCCTTGCAGGTTGACGCTAACTCCAGTCTGTGCCCCTCCTCCTTGCAGGTTCACTCTAGCTCTAGTCTGTGCCCCTCCTTCTTGTGGTTTGACTCTAGCTCTAGTGTATGCGCTTCCTTCTTGCGGTTTGACTCTAGCTCTAGTAAGTGCTCCTCCTCCTTGTGGTTTGACTCTAGCTCTAGTCTGTGCCCCTCCTCCTTGTGGTTTGACTCTAGCTCTAGTAAGTGCTCCTCCTCCTTGTAGTTTGACTCTAGCTCTAGTCTGTGCCCCTCCTCCTTGCGGTTTGACTGTAGCTCTAGTCTGTGCCCCTCCTCCTTGTGGTTTGACTCTAGCTCTAGTCTGTGCCCCTCCTCCTTGCGGTTTGCCTCTAGCTCTAGTCTGTGCTCCTCCTCTTTGCGGTTTGACCCTAACGCTAGTCTATGCCACTCCTCCTTGCAGGGTGACTCTAGCTCTAGTCTATGCCCCTCCTCCTTGCAGTTTGTATCTAGTTCTAGTCTGTGCCCCTCTTCCTTGCAGTTTGACTCTAGCATGTGCCCCTCCTCCTTGCAGGTTGTATCTACTTCTAGTCTGTGCCCCTCCTCCTTGCGGGGTGACTCTAACTGTAGTCTATGCCCTTCCGCCTTGCAGTTTGTATCTAGTTCTAGTCTGTGCTCCTCTGTCTTACAGTTTAAAGAACACAATATAATTACCAATCCAAGCAGCAGGTTACAGAGTCTGCTGTGAACTCCTTTAGCTGTCATGCTCCAGGTCATGTGATCAGATTTTTAAAACAGGAAGTTTAGCGTTGACACAGCAACACCGGGGTGCTGCGATTACTAAGCTGTCAGTCTGTAAATTTAGATCTGTGGATGGAGGTGAGCATTAAAAGCACTTGACGCAATAACAAGAGCAGGCTGAGCTCACCGCTGAAAGAGCTTCCAATCTATGCTGATCAAAGGATTTCTCTCCCTTAAACCTCAGCTCGTTTAATCCGCCGGATGCAGTACAGAGACTGATGACTGTATGAAACAAGGCCGTAAGATTGATTGCCTCTCTCTCACCGGGCGCGCCGCGATCAAGCACAGATAAGGGCGACCTTAGTTAAGGTATATAGCCTGAAAGTCATTTGTGATCAAACGTGCCTATCCCACCTGGGCCGGCGTGTGCGACATCGCGTGAAAATGAACACGCTTGACATACAGCATGCGCCTTCTCTGTACGTCTTGCAGGGAAACGGGGGCGGAAGAATCTGTTTCACGTTTTATAACATTTCCGTCTTGGTGCATAGATGCCATGCGCTCATTTTCTCATTTATGTTCCCTTACTGTTTTTTCCCCTGTTTATTTGCTGTTAAAGTAAACCTGAAATGAAGGGGATATGGCGGCTGACATATTGATTTCCTTTTAAGCAATACCAGTTGTCTGGCAGTTTTGCTGATCTATTTGGCTGTAGTAGTGTCTGAATCACACACCTGAAACAAGCATGCAGCTTATCTTGTCAGAGTTTTATCAGAAACACCTGATCTGCTGCATGCTTGTTCAGGGTCTATGATTTACAGTATTGGAGGCAGAGGATTAGCAGGACTGCCAGGCAATCTTCATTGTTTCGGAGGGAATACAAATGGCAGCCTCCACACACGTACCGATGCCAACATTTTAAAAATAGATGTCGCCCACTGACTTACTTCTGCGGCTGCTGCTTCGCCACGAAAGTTGTCCAGTAACGCAAGGGGGGAGAAAGAGGCGCCCAGGGTATGACAACACTATGTTAAAAGCAACAAAAATGAAAAAACGCAGGTTTTCAATCCTAGTGTAAAAGGGGCCTAAAAGGTAATTCTCTGACAGGTCCCCTTAAAGGTAACCCGAGGTGACATGTGATGTGACATGATGAGATAGATATGTGTATATGCCTAGCACACAAATAACTATGTTGTTTCTTTTTTTTACTTCTCTGCCTGAAACAGTTAAACATCAGGTATGTAAGTGGCAGTTCCAGGACTGGGTCAGACTACAGTGACCCTCACTGATAAGAAACTACAACTATAAAACACTTTCCTAGTAGAAAATGGCTTCTGTGAGCAGGAAAGAGATAAAAAGCATCAATAGTTCATAGATTTTAGATCTGGCATACTTCAATGAAGGTGTCATTGAGCAAAAACAATAAAACAGTAAAAACTTAAAAAGTAGATTTAAATATAAAATACAACTGTGGAATATCTTAAAAAGTCATTTTTTAGGAGAAGGAGGATAGATACAGTTGTTTATTTCATTAATTTATTTTCACCTCGGGTGTGCTTTAAAACGCCATCAAGAGCTGCCTGACTTCTGGGAAAAAAACATAAACTTTTTCTTATTTCTTCATTTTTATTTCTTTTTTTTTTTTTCCTTTCTTTTTTTTAAATGCAATTTTATACAATCCGTCCGGGAGTGAGGTTTTTAGTGCAGGTGTCAGTGTCTGCTGATGAATTGTGTTTCTATAGGAATCCCTTTGCCAGATGGAAATAGGAGGAAATTATGAGTAGATGACGGCGTATATAGGTGGGCATTGAAAGCCTCTCCTCAACGTATTGAGAGCTCATTTAAGGTCTTAAAATTGAGAGCATAGCGTTTGCTGGAGAGAGCCGGTGTTGATCCATTGATGGGTATTATAAGCCGCTGTACGAGATGCATTTCCCCCGGGGCCTGCGGAAAAGGCTCTGCTCGCAGCGCCAAGCGTCTAATAAAAGATGCTATATGATTTGAAAGTTAATGCGCATGAAAGCAGCGGAGGGGGGCGACCGGCTCCCGCTAAAGTATGATAATGCGGCCTGTAAAACAAGGGCAAAGCTCAAAGGGTCAACTGACTGCAGTCCATAAACACGGCTCTAACTCTTCTGCAATTGACCATTAAAGATAATAATTACAGCTCGATTTTCGGGAGCCAATAATAAAGACGAGGCCGTCGGCGAGTCCTGATAAAAAGCGAGAGACGCAGCCAATCGAGCAACACCAGCGCTGACCGCAAATCACCGCTTCGTTGTTACAGAGGAATTTAAAAAGCAACCTGAAGCTAAAAATAAACTTGTGAAATAATGATTTGTATGTGTAGTACAGCTAAGAAATAGAAGATCAGTAGCAAAGAAAGGAGTCTCCTATTGTTTTCCAGTACAGGAAGAGTTAAGAAACGTCAGTATGCAAAAAAGCTTTTAGGCCTTGTTCCCATCTGAGCGTTTTGCCGGCGATTTCAGCAAAACGCTCAAGCGCTAGTGCCATAATATCCTATGGGCCCGTTCTCACTTGGGCAATTTGCGTTAATCACCGGCGATTAACGCAAATCGCCAAACGCACATTTGTATCCTGCACCATTTAAGGCGATTTCCTGGCGATCGCGTTTAATGCTATAGAAGCGCGGTCGCGAAAAAATCAGCAAGTGTGAATGGCGATTTTTTTCGCATTAATTGGCAAAAATCGCCAGAGCAAAACGCTAGCAAAAGCGCTAGCGTTTTGCAAGTGTGAATAGGCCCTTAGAGTTTTATAGCTTAACCACTTTAGCTTTCAGTGTTTTTTCACCTTATGCATCCAAGCAACATTAACCTCCCATTCATTCGCCAATAACTTTATCACTACTTATCACAATGAACTGATCTATAGCTTGTTTTTTCTGCCACCGTTTAGGATTTTTTGGGGTGGTACATATTTCTAAGATTTATTTTATTCTAAATGCATTTTAACTTGAATATTAAGAAACAAAATTGAAAAAATTAATTCTCAGTTTTCGGTCATTATAGTTTTAAAATAATATATGCTACCATCAATAAAACCCACCTATTTTAGTTGCCCATTTGTCCCGGTTATTACACCGTTTAATTATGTCCCTATCCCAATGTATTATCATTATTTTATTTGTGATTAAGGTGCAATTTTTCAGTTTTGCATCCATCACGATTTACAAGCTCACAATTAAAAAAAAAAAAAAAAAAAGTAATATACCCTTTTGACATGCATATTAATAAAGTTCTGTTTTTTTTTTAATTGTAATTTTTTATTTTTTATTAAAACTTTTATTTGGGTATTTATGGGGGATGGGGCATGTCAGTAGTTAATTATAAATGTAAAGGGGTAAGCTTATTAAAAAAAATGTATGTAGTGTTATTTTACTATTTGGCCTTAGTAATTTTTTTCTAGCCGTCCTGTAAGCGTACTATTTACGCTTAAAGGAAGTGAAGTGTGTGTGTAACTTAGAAAGATGGCGGCTTCTCATAGAAGCCAGTGATATATCTAACAGGGACTTTGATCAATGAATGGGAACTGCGTTCCCATACATTGATCTCCGGGCTAACGGGCAGCAACGACTGAGCGCACGGGAGCGGCAGCAGGGGCAGCCTTTTAGACGGAGCAGCTGCGTCCAAAAGGTTTAAATGGTTAAAAGACAGAGTGTGGTTTTAAAGCCGCAACTGTGACAGTGTGATTCAATGTAACTAAAAAACACTATATGTAAATAAAAATAAGAGACTCTTTTCTTTGCTGCTAATGTTCTTTTCATTATCTGTATTACACATACAATTCATTGTACCATCAGTTATTTTTCCGCTTCAGGTTTGTTTTAAGTTACAGCAGGGTTGTAAATCCAAATTCTGCATGAAGTAAGTGATGGCTGTGGGGCTGATTCACTTACTTCATGCCTAAACGCAGCGTTTTCACTTAAAGGGAACCAGAGACGAAGCACCCTTGTGTACTTTACCATGTATATCAGTAAGAACATTAGAGAAAACACTTACCATGCTCTTTGTGTCATCCTCACTGCTAAAAGTGTCTGTTATCAGCAGTCATAAGAATCCTGGACTGAGCATTCAGTCGGGCTTTGCAGGGAATAATTATAGTAGAGCCACAAGGGGGCAGGCTTGGGCTTGAAAAGACACCAGAGAAGACAGACTCAGCTATAATCTTTCCGTAGCAAAGCTAGA